>NC_069502.1:477555788-477855788 GCF_027579735.1 Bombina bombina | reverse complement strand
AACAAGGAGGCCATGTCATTAGATTTTCTTATTTTATACCCTTTCTTGCCAGCCACGCTGTGGAGTACTTGGACGTATGCGATGGAGCATTGTCCTGCATGAAAATCATGTTTTTCTTGAAGGATGCAGACTTCTTCCTGTACCACTGCTTGAAGAAGGTGTCTTCCAGAAACTGGCAGTAGGACTGGGAGTTGAGCTTGACTCCATCCTCAACCCGAAAAGGCCCCACAAGCTCATCTTTGATGATACCAGCCCAAACCAGTACTCCACCTCCACCTTGCTGGCGTCTTAGTTGGACTGGAGCTCTCTGCCCTTTACCAATCCAGCCACGGGCCCATCCATCTGGCCCATCAAGACTCACTCTCATTTCATCAGTCCATAAAACCTTAGAAAAATCAGTCTTGAGATATTTCTTCACCCAGTCTTGACGTTTCAGTTTGTGTGTCTTGTTCAGTGGTGGTCGTCTTTCAGCCTTTCTTACCTTGGCCATGTCTCTGAGTATTGCACACCTTGTGCTTTTGGGCACTCCAGTGATGTTGCAGCTCTGAAATATGGCCAAACTGGTGGCAAGTGGCATCTTGGCAGCTGCACGCTTGACTTTTCTCAGTTCATGGGCAGTTATTTTGCGCCTTGGTTTTTCCATACGCTTCTTGCGACCCTGTTGACTATTTTGAATGAAACGCTTGATTGTTCGATGATCACGCTTCAGAAGCTTTGCAATTTTAAGAGTGCTGCATCCCTCTGCAAGATATCTCACTATTTTTGACTTTTCTGAGCCTGTCAAGTCCTTCTTTTGACCCATTTTGCCAAAGGAAAAGAAGTTGCCTAATAATTATGCACACCTGATATAGGGTGTTGATGTCATTAGACCACACCCCTTCTCATTACAGAGATGCACATCACCTAATATGCTTAATTGTTAGTAGGCTTTCGAGCCTATACAGCTTGGAGTAAGACAACATGCATAAAGAGGATGATGTGGTCAAAATACTCATTTGCCTAATAATTCTGCACTCTCTTTATATATAAAGAGATCAAATAGAATGAGAATATCACACACAGTAATTAATCAGATTGCACTCTGCGTTGAAGCCTAGAGGAGCTCTAGTCTAGAGAGTAAATACCCAGAACATTTCTCTGTTTTGTAAAAGTTTGGTTCTGTCACCCCCTCGTTTCAGGGGCAATACTCTCTCAATTGTTTGCCATCTCAGAGTACGATCAGATCCATCATGAATCTGAAAAAAATGTTGTACCAAAGCAGTCTTTGACCTGCCAATGCTGATGGTAGATAAATATTTGAGTATTCTAGACCTCACATCACGCGAAGTTAACTCTATGTATTGAAGTTTACACTGGGTGCAGTTTAACAGATAAATAACAAAAGTAGAAGTGCAATTGAGGCAAGACGGAATAGGGTATTGTGTACCTGTGGTTTCAGATTTGAATGTGTCAGATATTCTAGCTGAATCCCATGGGCGGCACCTGTTACTAACGCATCTGAACATGCCTCTATGGGATAGCCAAGATCCCACAACCCGGTTGATATAGTTGTGAGGGTGAATGGAGGTTACCTAGGGTTTTAGTTTTCCTATATGAACATCTAACCCCCTTACTGACACATTTAAATAAAACCATCATTAGCGGCTAACATTTGAAAATGTTTCTTTATGATGTTACATATAGCTGGGTATTGTTCACTGTATGTGGTGACAAATGTCACTCCATCATGTTTATCAGTGTGGTTGACTTTATCTGCTAAAAGATGTTTCCTATTCAGCATTTTGGTTTCTTTCTCAGCTCTAGAGATTACATGTGGGGGATAACCTCTCTGTATCAAGCGGTTTCTTAGATTAAGGGATTCTATCACATATGTTTCTTCAGATGTGCAATTTCGCTTTAATCTGATAAATTGTTCCTTTGCTACAGCATATGGGACATGTCGTGGATGGCAACTTTTGCATGAAGGAGAGTGTTTCCGACGTTTTGAAGTGGAGTATACCTACCTGGCAGTGGTTGTGAATTACCGCATTACTGAGGAGCCTTTGCAGTTACCAGCATCAAGTTAGCAGCCTTGTTTTGGGGAGTTCCGTGTACATACCTTGAGGAGGTGACTACCTAATAACGGATAAAGAGGATCACACACAGTTACCCTTCTGTGATATCGCCACACTCTTTGTGAAGTTTGTGAATTCAACACAGAGGTAACGACACAGGTGTAAACAGGAACTTCTACCGCGAATGGTGGTGAGGCTGCTTTTTCATTGTTTTTGCTGGCTGGCCTATATTCAGTAACGCTGGAACTTTACCAAGCAAATTTCCCAAGTAATACAGAGCGTGTGATTCACACTAAGTGCTCTGATGGTTCTGGACATTTACAAATTGATGTCTCTTGGTGATATATTGTTGCTTATTGTATCCTTAATACAAATGTTATACATTAAGGCGTTCTTGTTACATGATTTCGCTTTTTTCTGTATTTAGTAATTACATATTTGGTTTAAGGAATTGTTCTGTACACCAGGCCTGGTAGTGTATAATACTCCTTTTTAATCACATTTTGGTTTGGGGGTTATCCATGTCTGCGACATGTTGGGAAGAGCAAAATAAACCACTTGATATCAAAGATATTTGAGTGCTGCCTTGTCATTCTTTTTTCATAACTTTCAATTTAGTTATGACTTCTCTCATATACGTTAAAGGCTATATTGGCTTTGACTGCAAACACCTGTCTCTTTAAGTTTTTATAACAATAGTAGAGTGCACAACAACCCTCCTATATACATATTGTTATCTATTTAGTACAACAACCGAACCCCCCTTGTCTGCCCCCTAATCACAATGTTGGAATTTAAATGCAATTCTCTTATAGCTTGTCTCTGTTTGAAGAGATATTACCCAAAGTCCTATCAGTTCTATAAAACAGATTATGTAAATCCTGTTCGATTCTTTTCTAAAAAGTTTCTAGGGTGGCACCTCTGCTGCGTATAGGATAAAAATATGAAACATTTCTATATCCTTTTACACTTGCTGTTTCAGCCGAATCTAAGGCGTTACCATTATTTTCACATAACAGATCGTCCATAGAGGTAATATCACATACTTCTTTAAAAGACAGAGCACAGCTTGAAAAAAGAATATCACATGTTGGGGTATCATCAGCTAAGGGGTCAGTCCTAAATGCCTCAATTGAACTTTAACTTTGTACCAGATAAAATGGAACTTTTATATTGTCAGTCTTTGTCAATACTCTTTTGTTCTGGATACCTTGTATATAAGCCTCTGCAGACTGCCCTTTATCTTAGTTCTTTTGACAGACTTGTATTTTACCCAATCTGGGCTGACTCATAAATAACTCCACAGGAGTGACCACAATGTTACCTATATGACACACGTGAACTAGCAGTGTCTTGCTGTGAATGTTTTCCAAAATGTACAGAAATAAGAGGCAGTTTTCAAGGGCTTAGAAATTAGCATATGAGCCTACCTTGGTTTTGCTTTCAACAAAGAATACCAAGAGAACAAAGCAAATTTGTTGATAAAAGTAAAATTGAAAGTTGTTTAAAATTGCATGTCCTATCTGAATCATGAAAGTTTAATTTTGACTAGACAGTCCCTTTAAATACAATGGTGGTCTCCTATTCAGTACCTCATTAAGTAGAATGAGGTGTGCCTTTGTTGGAATTCAACATTATTAATTAGTTATGATTTAATCGACTTACAATATATCTATCTGTCATTGCAAACTCTTCAACATCTGTAACTAGCAAACGTATATTAAACTTTGTAAGTGTAGTCAAAACTCTAAATTAATAATTACTTTATTATTTAAAGTTGCAAAGATTGCCATGTTAATTTATGAATGCTAATCTGCGTGCATATCAAATATTCTATATTCCTTAACTTTTATTTGCTAAGGATCTGCCATCCTTGTTACTTAAATAATAAATTTGTTGTTGCATAATGAATATGATCTTCTAAAACATGCAGTTGTCACTGAGGCCTCTAGTTATGAAGCCATCTACTTACCTGCATTCGCCGGCCCAATACGCTCGCCTCACATCGCCGCCGCTGACCTGAATACGCTCGCCAAAGTTATCAATAAATCTGTCAAAAAGCCGTGCACCAAGTACGGGGCGATGAGCAGCGGACTGTGATAGTTATCAATCATCAATCTCGCTGCTCTTTTTTACAACTTTATTGATACCCCTGTCACTAAGCACTCACACTATACTATACTGTTCTACCCCCCTATACCGGCGCCCCCGGAGCCCCCCGCAACTAAATAAAGTTATTAACCCCTAAACCACCGCTCCTAGACCCCGCCGCAACTATAATAAATATATTAACCCCTAAACTGCCGCTACCTACATTATACCTATTAACCCCTAATCTGACGCCCCTTTTACAGCCGCCACCTACATAAACTTATTAACCCCTATCCTGCTGATCCCGGACCCCGCCGCCACCTACATAATAACTATTAAGTATTAACCCCTATCCTGCCCCGCTAAACCGCCGCCACTATAATAAAATTATTAAACCCTAAACCTAAGTCTAACACTAACCCTAATACCCCCCTAACTTAAATATTAATTAAATAAATCTAAATAATATTACTCTTATTAACTAAATTAATCCTATTTAAAACTAAATACTTACCTATAAATAAACCCTAAGATAGCTAAAATATAACTAATAGTTACATCGTAGCTATCTTAGGATTTATTTTTATTTTACAGGCAACTTTGTATTTATTTTAACTAGGTACAATAGCTATTAAATAGTTATTAACTATTTAATAGCTACCTAGTTAAAATAAAGACAAATTTACCTGTAAAATAAAAACTAACCTAAGTTACAATTACACCTAACACTACACTATCATTAAATAAATTATTCCTATTTAAAAGTAATTACTTACCTATAAAATAAACCCTAAGATAGCTGCAATGTAATTAATAATTACATAGTAGCTATTTTAGGATTTATTTTTATTTTACAGATAACTTTGTATTTATTTGTACTAGGTACAATAGTTATTAAATAGTTATTAACTATTTAATAACTACCTAGCTAAAAGAAATTCAAAAATACCTGTAAAATAAATCCTAACCTAAGTTACAATTAAACCTAACACTACACTATCATTAAATTAATTAAATAAATTAGCTACAAATACCTACAATTAAATACAATTAAATAAACTAAACTAAATTACCAAAAAAACAAACACTAAATTACAGAAAATAAAAAAATTACAAGAATTTTAAACTAATTACACCTAATCTAAGCCCCCTAATAAAATAAAATAAAAAATAATAATAAAAGTCCCTACCCTATTCTACATTACGAAGTAATCAGCTCTTTTACCAGCTCTTAAAAGGGCTTTTTGCGGGGCATTGCCCCAAAGTAATCAGCTCTTTTACCTGTAAAAAAAAATACAACCCCCCCAACATTAAAACCCACCACCCACATACCATTACTCTAACCCACCCAAACCCCCCTTAAAAAAACCAAACACTAACCCCCTGAAGATCTCCCTACATTGAGTCGTCTTCACCCAGCCGGGCCGAAGTCTTCATCCAATGGGGCAGAATAGGACATCCAGACCGGCAGAAGTCTTCATCCTATCCGGGCAGAAGAGGACATCCGGACCGGCAGACATCTTCATCCAAACAGCATCTTCTATCTTCATCCATCCGACGAGGAGCGGCTCCATCTTCAAGACCTACGGCGCAGAGCATCCTTCCTGGCCGACGGACTAACGACGAATGACGGTTCCTTTAAATTACATCATCAAAGATAGGTTTAGGGGTTAATAATTTTATTATAGTGCCGGCAGTGTAGGGGGGGCAGGATAGGGGTTAATAAATTTATTATAGGTGGCGGCGGTATAGGGGGCAGAATAGGGGTTAATAGGTATTATGTAGGTGGCGGCGGGGTCTGGCAATGGGGGTTAAGGGGTTAAACAATTTATTTCGTTGCAGCGGGGTCTGGGAGTGGCTGTTTAGGGGTTAATAACTTTATTTAGTTGCGGCAGTGTAGGGGACGGCAGATTAGAGGTTAATATGTATAATGTAGGTTGCGGCGGGGTCCGGGAGCGGCGGTTTAGGGGGTAATAACTTTATTTAGTTGCGACAGGGTAGGGGGGGCAGATTAGGGATGTTTAGACTTGGGGTACAAGTTAGGGTGTTAGGTGCAGACATCTCCCATAGGAATCAATGGGATATCGGGCAGCAGTGAACATGAGCTTTCGCTATGGTCAGACTCCCATTGATTCCTATGGGATCCGCCACCTCCATGGCGGCGGATTGAAATCCAGGTACGCTGGCCCGGAATAGTGGCGAGCGTACCTGCTAGTAGTTTGATAACTACCAAAAGTAGTCAGATTGTGCCGAACTTGCGTTCGGAACATCTGTAGTGACGTAAGCATCGATCTGTGTCGGACTGAGTCTGGCGGATCGAAGCTTATGCAAAACAGTCTGGCGGATCGAAGCTTATGTCACTAGATTCTACTTTTGCCGGGCAGTAGGGCTTAATAACTAAGGCGAATCAGCCTCGCCACAAATACGCTGTGGAATTCCAGCGTATTTGTGGCTGACGGCTTCATAACTAGAGGCCTGAATGTTTTCTTTAGTTTCAAATATATTATGTGCTGCAGCCAACATAGCTGCCCTTGGCTTCTTTCTTTTTGAGTCCTTAAATCCTATGTACAGCTGCTATAGCTGATGCACAGCTGCTTTTGTGTATAGACAACTGCATCAATTTACCCCACAAACATACTGCAAAACTAACTGTCTTTGCCTGAACCCCACAGCACAATTTTACTTAAAGGGACATTCTAGCCAAAATTGAAATCCACATGGATGCATTTCAGTTGTGAATAGAAGCATTTTGTAATATACATGTATTGGCAAAAATACTTCTAATAAAATATATAGCTGTTTTAAAACTGTGCACCAGCATTTTAAACACAGCATTTCCTCAGAGAGCCTAAGGTGCTTGTACCATTTTGTAATGGCTCAATTTGTTAATTGCTAACATGATTACAAGCCCCACTGGCTCTCTGAGCATCTGCAGTATTTAAAATGCTTGTGCACTGAGAATATCTAGCTACACTTAACATGCACGTATAGAGTAAAATGTTAACACTAAAACAGTATAACTTTTATTAGAAGCTTTTTGCCTATATATGTATACTGCAAATATGTGATTGCGAGATCCATATTACAAGTGATGCACTGTTTAAAGGACCGCAAATTTGTTTGCGTGAACTAACGCTGCTCATATTTTGTATGGGCATTGTTGAAAGTAAATACGATAGCCTAAACGCAATTGCATGACACTTTTAAACTTTTTACGCAACCTAAAAGTTTGAGTAAAGAATTTTGCCGGAGGAAGAAGTTTCACTAAACTACACTAATAACCTCTAAACTGCCACATAGCCTACCGTAAAGTCACTATTAACCCCTAAACCACAAAGATGTAGCACAGATAAAAGGCCCTAGCTCCTATATATCCCTGCTCCTACATGCAGGAAAAGATTGTGATAGTTAAAAAAGATTTTTAATTTTAAGATCTTGATAAAGCGGTGTAAATGGGAAACGCGTTGATGGTGCTACTCACAATACTAATTCTATTGTGAAGGATTACAAAAGATTACTCCAAATTCTCTGCTCAGAGATTCAGTGTCCAGTAAACTGGAGTTCTTATTGGCTACTGGCAGTCACATGACCTGACACAGTGACGGTGATGGACCAGGAAACTGTATCAGTTTACACTAACATTATGGCAGCTGAGCGGCAGTTACAAAGTAACTAAGAAAGATTCTAGGAGTAAAGCAGCCAAGGATATAATTTATTCTGATTAAAGGTTCACTGAGTGACACTGAGCCATCTTGGAGTAAAGTACTTTACTGCACAGTTACTAACTGTTGTTCACACTTTTAAACCTGGCAAACTAGGAGGTCAAAGTGTTTACTGACTATACGGCTATAAGCACTTATTTAAGCAACTGACACAAAGCAGATCTGGCGTAATAAAACACACAGCATTTTTTGTTGTTTTGTTATGGACATTATCTTTGTGGTTATTACCTAAAGTTATCCGAAGTGATTGCACACTATATTGTTGATACTAGCACTTTTTATGTGTTCTTATATGCTCTTTAACAGTACTATTAAGTTATCACTGTGAGTCACCGGTCACTTTTTTTAAACTTGCATAATTTTTTATATAATAAATGTACCTTTTCAAGATTCATACCTGTGTTTTTTTAATATAGGCTTCCATAGAGTGTATATATACTCACTCATTTAAAAATAATACTGCCCTATAGTTGTTAGCACTCCCTTGTTAACTAATCTTTTTTAACCCCTAAACCACCTGACCCCCACATCCCAAAGTACCTGCTACATTATTAACCCCTAAACCACCACCCCCCACATCACAAAGTACCCCTCTACACTATTAACTCCTAAACCCCCATTGCAAAGTACCCATTTTCCTATAAACCCCTTACCAGCTAACCTCCTAACTCCCCTAGCCTCACACACTCTTGACAGATAGATATATTGTAAGTTACCAAAACAAAAAAAGTAACACTACATTAAAAAAATAAAAATTAATTAAAAAAGCAACAAAGGATAATATTAAAAAAAAAAAAACTAACATTACATAAAAAGCTAACATTACAGAAAATTAAAAAAAACTACCATTAAAGAAAAAAATTACCAAAAATAAAAAACATAATTATGCCTATTAAAAAAACCAAAAACAAAAAACCCTATACTAACACTAATATAACCTATAGCAATAGCCATTAAAAAGGGTTTTTGTAGGACATTGCCCTAAAATGACTTAGTTCTTTTTCAAAAAAACAAATACTACCCCATTCTACAATACAAGTAACATCCCACAAAACAAAAGCCTATGTAAAATAAAATCTACTCTAACAATTGCCCTAAAGCTCTTTTGCTGACCCCCAAAAAACTGTTCTAAAAAAAACAAAAACAAAGATGGTACTCACCAAACTTGAATCCTACGTGATTGCCAACTGCGGTGCTCTTCTTCTAATCCCGGCAGCAGTGGTCTTTTATTTTCTTATCGGGTTTATTGCAGCTGTTTACACGGGTTGGAAAGAGTGCATGTAATACAAGTTGAAAGTAAATGCAAATGTGTGAATGCAATCACAGTTTATGCTCGCCGGGTCAGAGCATCTTCAGAGCTTGTCTCTGTTAACCCCTCTCTCTCACACTGGGAAAGCCTATCTCACGGACTGGGTGCTTCCTACTCCATTATGCCTGGGTCCTACTGAAAAGTTTGGATTATATACACTAACATTTGCACTTGCCTGCTGCTTTATGCTGGCTGAACCCTACTCCCTCTCTCTCTTAAGCCCAGCCTCTCTCACAATGTGAACCACATAAATCTTTAACGTAATATTTATTTATCATGTATAGAATTACAAGATCCATATTGGACATAAACTGCTTTGTGTTTTATGCTTTGTATGCTCTACTTCTCTAGTAACTAATTTTGTGAAACATGCAATTAACCAAAATTCTATACCAATAAAATATTAAAGTACATTTTCTAGTTATTCAGGCAATAATGATCAAATATTCATCCAGTAATGTTTTTGAGCATGTATAGAAAAAAAGCACAAAAAAATGCAAATATTTTTTTCTTGATTGTAATACCATTAGTTGAGTCACGATGCAACATTTTAATGTGGGGTTAAGTTATTTGAACTTTTCTTATTCAGTAGATCATCTTTAACATGGCTTATCACAATGCAAGTTCAGTTTGAAAACATTTTCTAACAAATTGGAATTATCAAAGTGTTTTTAATGAGGGCATCTACAGGCTTAAATTAAATCCATGGACAGTACATTATGTATGCATTTCCTTCTATAGACCAAAGTAAAAAGGCAAACTTACTATAAGTAGGAGGTTCAAGGTTCAACTTTATCTGCTTCCACAAGGTGTATATAGTGCTCAGTTTCTTACAGACCAACGGCTAGATTTAGAGTTTTGTCGGTAAAGACCCGCGTAGCTAACGCCGGCTTTTTTCTGGCCGCACCATAAAAATAACTCTGGTATTGAGAGTCCACATAAAGGCTGCGTTAGGCTCCAAAAAAGGAGCGTAGAGCATTTTTAACGCAGCTTCAACTCTCGATACCAGAGTTGCTTACGCAAGCGGGGCTGTTTGGGGCTGTATGAGCTGAAAAAAAAACCTAACACCTGCAAAAAAGCCGAGTTCAGCTCCTAACGCAGCCCCATTGTTTGCTATGCGTAAACACTTCCTACGTCTGCACCTAACACCCTAACATGTACCCCGAGTCTAAACACCCCTAACCTTACACTTATTAACCCCTATTCTGCCGCCCCCGCTATCGCTGACCCCTGCATATTATTATTAACCCCTAATCTACCGCTCCGGACACCGTCGCTACTTACATTATCCCTATGTACCCCTAATCTGCTGCCCTAACATCGCTGACCCCTATATTATATTTATTAACCCCTAATCTGCCCCCCACAACGTCGCCTCCACCTGCCTACATTTATTAACCCCTAATCTGCCGAGCGGACCTGAGCGCTACTATAATAAAGTTATTAACCCCTAATCCGCCTCACTAACCCTATAATAAATAGTATTAACCCCTAATCTGCCCTCCCTAACATCGCCGACACCTAACTTCAATTATTAACCCCTAATCTGCCGACCGGAGCTCACCGCTATTCTAATAAATGTATTAACCCCTAAAGCTAAGTCTAACCCTAACACTAACACCCCCCTAAATTAAATATAATTTTAATCTAACGAAATTAATTAACTCTTATTAAATAAATTATTCCTATTTAAAGCTAAATACTTACCTGTAAAATAAACCCTAATATAGCTACAATATAAATTATAATTACATTGTAGCTATTTTAGGATTAATATTTATTTTACAGGAAACTTTGTAATTATTTTAACCAGGTACAATAGCTATTAAATAGTTAAGAACTATTTAATAGTTACCTAGTTAAAATAATTACAAAATTACCTGTAAAATAAATCCTAACCTAAGTTACAATTAAACCTAACACTATACTATCATTAAATTAATTAAATAAAATACCTACAATTACCTACAATTAAACCTAACACTACACTATCAATACATTAATTAAATACAATACCTACAATTACCTACAATTAAACCTAACACTACACTATCAATACATTAATTAAATACAAAACCTACAAATAACTACAATGAAATAAACTAACTAAAGTACAAAAAATAAAAAAGAACTAAGTTACAAAAAATAAAAAAATATCTACAAACATAAGAAAAATATTACAACAATTTTAAACTAATTACACCTACTCTAAGCCCCCTAATAAAACAACAAAGCCCCCCAAAATAAAAAATGCCCTACCCTATTCTAAATTACTAAAGTTAAAAGCTCTTTTACTTTACCAGCCCTGAACAGGGCCCTTTGCGGGGCATGCCCCAAGAAGTTCAGCTCTTTTGCCTGTAAAAAAAACATACAATACCCCCCCCAACATTACAGCCCACCACCCACATACCCCTAATCTAACCCAAACCCCCCTTAAATAAACCTAACACTAAGCCCCTGAAGATCTTCCTACCTTGTCTTCACCATACCAGGTTCACCGATCGGTCCTGAAGAGCTCCTCCGATGTCCTGATCCAAGCCCAAGCGGGGGGCTGAAGATGTCCATGATCCGGTAGAAGTCTTCATCCAAGCGGGGCAGAAGAGGTCTTCCATCCGATTGAAGTCTTCATCCAGGCGGCATCTTCTATCGACATCCATCTGGAACGGAGCGGCAGCATCCTGAAGACCTCTGACACGGAACATCCATCCTGGCCGACGACTGAACGACGAATGACGGTTCCTTTAAATGACGTCATCCAAGATGGCGTCCCTCGAATTCCGATTGGCTGATAGGATTCTATCAGCCAATCGGAATTAAGGTAGGAATATTCTGATTGGCTGATGGAATCAGCCAATCAGAATCAAGTTAAATCCGATTGGCTGATCAAATCAGCCAATCAGATTGAGCTCGCATTCTATTGGCTGTTCCGATCAGCCAATAGAATGCGAGCTAAATCTGATTGGCTGAATCCATCAGCCAATCAGAATATTCCTACCTTAATTCCGATTGGCTGATAGAATCCTATCAGCCAATCGGAATTCGAGGGACGCCATCTTGGATGATGTAATTTAAAGGAACCGTCATTCGTCGTTCAGTCGTCGGCCAGGATGGATGTTCCGCGTCGGAGGTCTTCAGGATGCTGCCGCTCCGTTCCAGATGGATGTCGATAGAAGATGCCGCCTGGATGAATACATCAATCGGATGGAAGACCTCTTCTGCCCCGCTTGGATGAAGACTTCTACCGGATCATGGACATCTTCAGCCCCCCGCTTGGGCTTGGATCAGGACATCGGAGGAGCTCTTCAGGACCGATCGGTGAACCTGGTATGGTGAAGACAAGGTAGGAATATCTTCAGGGGCTTAGTGTTAGATTTATTTAAGGGGGGTTTGGGTTAGATTAGGGGTATGTGGGTGGTGGGTTGTAATGTTGGGGGGGGTATTGTATGTTTTTTTTACAGGCAAAAGAGCTGAACTTCTTGGGGCATGTCCCGCAAAGGGCCCTGTTCAGGGCTGGTAAGGTAAAAGAGCTTTTAACTTTAGTAATTTAGAATAGGGTAGGGCATTTTTTATTTTGGGGGGCTTTGTTGTTTTATTAGGGGGCTTGGAGTAGGTGTAATTAGTTTAAAATTGTTGTAATATTTTTCTTATGTTTGTAGATATTTTTTTATTTTTTGTAACTTAGTTCTTTTTTATTTTTTGTACTTTAGTTAGTTTATTTCATTGTAGTTATTTGTAGGTTTTGTATTTAATTAATGTATTGATAGTGTAGTGTTAGGTTTAATTGTAGGTAATTGTAGGTATTTTATTTAATTAATTTAATGATAGTATAGTGTTAGGTTTAATTGTAACTTAGGTTAGGATTTATTTTACAGGTAATTTTGTAATTATTTTAACTAGGTAACTATTAACTAGTTCTTAACTATTTAATAGCTGTTGTACCTGGTTAAAATTATTACAAAGTTGCCTGTAAAATAAATATTAATCCTAAAATAGCTACAATGTAATTATAATTTATATTGTAGCTATATTAGGATTTATTTTACAGGTAAGTATTTAGCTTTAAATAGGAATAATTTATTTAATAAGAGTTAATTAATTTCGTTAGATGTAAATTATATTTAACTTAGGGGGGTGTTAGTGTTAGGGTTAGACTTAGCTTTAGGGGTTAATACATTTATTAGAATAGCGGTGAGCTCCGGTCGGCAGATTAGGGGTTAATAATTGAAGTTAGGTGTCGGCGATGTTAGGGAGGGCAGATTAGGGGTTAATACTATTTATTATAGGGTTAGTGAGGCGGATTAGTGGTTAATAACTTTATTATAATAGCGGTGCGGTCCGGTCGGCAGATTAGGGGTTAATAAGTGTAGGCATGTGGAGGCGACGTTGTGGGGGGCAGATTAGGGGTTAATAAATATAATATAGGGGTCGGCGGTGTTAGGGGCAGCAGATTAGGGGTACATAAGGATAACGTAGGTGGCGGCGCTTTGCGGTCGGCAGATTAGGGGTTAATAAGTGTAGGTTTTTGGCGGCGACGTTGTGGGTGGCAGGTTAGGGGTTACTAAATATAATATAGGGGTCGGCGGTGTTAGGGGCAGCAGATTAGGGGTACATAAGGATAACGTAGTTGGCGGTCGGCAGATTAGGGGTTTTAAAAATGTAATCGAGTGTTGGCAATGTGGGGGGACCTCGGTTTAGGGGTACATAGGTAGTTTATGGGTGTTAGTGTACTTTAGAGTACAGTAGTTAAGAGCTTTATGAACCGGAGTTAGCCCAGAAAGCTCTTAACTACTGACTTTTTTCCTGCGGCTGGAGTTTTGTCGTTAGAGTTCTAACGCTCACTTCAGCCACGACTCTAAATACCGGAGTTAGAAAAATCCCATTGAAAAGATAGGATACGCAATTTACATAAGGGGATCTGCGGTATGGAAAAGTCGCGGCTGAAAAGTGAGCGTTAGACCCTTTTTTGAGTGACTCCAAATACCGGAGTTAGCCTAAAACCAGCGTTAGGAGCCTCTAACGCTGGTTTTCACGGCTAACGCCAAACTCCAAATCTAGGCCTAAATGATTTATGTATACCCAGAATTTGCGAGTTAAACTAGAATGGAATACACTTGGCAAAACATTAAACCATAGTATTAAAGGGGAAAATAATCAAAATTGAAATGTGTATGGGTGCTTTTTAATTGTGAACAGGAGCCTTTTTGCAATTTACTTTTTTTTTTACATGGTTCTAAAGATGTTATTACAGTTTGGGGGCATATGTACATATGCACTACATTCCCATTGCATCAGCATTCAAACAGTGTACCTGTTTATAGACCTAGTTGAAATTTACTTGGCACAGAGTCATTGCTGAAATTATATTTTCCCCCACTGTCTCTCTGAATACACAGCATATGTTTACATGTCCCCGAAATAATGGCAACTTATACTAAAAAATAATAAAGCTTCTATTTAAAATTGAAGCGCACTCATGCACATTAAATTTTGACAGTTTTCTACCTTTATTTATTTATTTTTTACTGTTAGTAACATAAGGTCGGAGTTCTTATCAGATCTATTTGCAATAAATGTAGTTTCATGGAACCAATTTATGTAAAATCAGCTAAATATATTTTATTTATGAATGAATTAAGAAACCGTGTTGTGATTTTCATCTTTGCGTCACCATTTTAGTCCTAGGAATGCACGACTTCCTCAAAGAAGAACTACAGTTCACATTAAACACATCCAATTTTCTCAAAATGTGCCCTTTGTTTATGAATACAAAGGAAAGTGAGGAAAGGTGCCAGCAGAAAATGAAAAAAAAAAAAAAAAGGACGAGAAGCTCTGGATAATAAAATAATGCTGTCAGCTTTTCCAAAAATAAATGATAGCAAAGCTTTTACATAAAAAATATGCTAAAATAGGAATTAATTTCAAAGCAATGACTTGTAGGATATAATTGCTTTGTTTTATCTTAGAACACATTTTGTAGGCTGCTCTTAGGCTTGCAGTATTGCAAGTTACAACAATGATTGCTCATTAAACAATGTCACCAATCTTAATGCAGTTCATCTTCAAATTCCTTTTTTTTTTTTTTTTTGCTTTATTCTCTTAAGGTTGCAAAAGTTATTATTGTTTTCATTGCAAAATATTAATTTCAGAATCAAAAAAGAGTGTTCATTGTATTAATATGTGTGTGTATATATAAATATATATATATACATACATACACACAGTGTGTATATATATATATATATATATATATATATATATATATATGCGTGTATATTTATATTTATGATCTTAAACATTACATATGAAAACCTTATTTACTTGGAGATAAAAAAAATGAATTATATATGTGTGAGATAAACATTTTGTTCAAGTATTTTTAAATACATATTCATATATATATTCCCTTTCTTTATATATATATATATATATATATATATATATATATATATATATATAAAGAAAGGGAATTCAGCACTCTTTTGTATTAAACACAATATCTTTATTTATAAAAAAATCTAAAATATTATATGAAATACCAAAGAATAAGGAATAATAAGTTAACAGGTGTTTCCTTAGAACTTATGGAAATGATGGTTAAAAGAAATGACAAAATATTAGAAAAATTAAAAATAGAGGTTGATTCAGCATTAACTACAGTTAACAACTTTGAGAATGATCTTAATTTCAGCAAATTGAATGAGGAGACAAAAAATATTATCTCTAAATTGCAAACAGAAATTAAATCTAGAAAATGTTGAAAACTACATAGGGACCAAGAGGACTATAAGCAAAAAGAAAGTGTATATCTATAAATCTCAAATGGGGTCCTATGACTCAGGAACTGATGCATGAGATACAGATGCAGAAGGGAGTGGTAACAGGATAAATTTTCAGAGGGACACAATGGGGGAGGGGGGAGGAGGAGAGGAGGCAGAAAGAGAAGGAGGAACCTCAGTACATTTGTCTATAGACGAAATGAGGTACCAAACGAGACAACAAAGAGGGAGGAGAGATTACTTTCCAGAACAGAGGCAAGCGAACAGGGGGAGGACAAGAAGGAGGTATCAGAGGGGATATTAGGAGAATATAGGGGTGATGAGCTTCAGATTATTAACCTTTCCTCCTTTAGGCATAATCTGGCTCACATAAATTTGCTCAAAAAAGGTCTTTTTAGCCCTAATAACCATCAAATAAATTTGAGGTCACCAAGGATCTATATCTATTTGCTAGGAAACTGGTATTGACCCAGATAATGAGAAAAACTGAGTTAGATATTAACTCCTTAACTAAGGAAGACAAGGAAACCTTTGAAATTTTACAATCATTAGGGGGTGAAGATTTAGACCCTGAGAATCCCCCAGACCTGTCCACCCCTCTAAAGATAAAATCTTCTTTCATGCCCAGTTTGTCTCAAGTTCCAGCCATCAATCTGTTTGTTAAAGCAGTGGAGAAAGATATTGAAAACGTTCTGAGTTTTCTGGAACATGGGATAATTTGACATGGGAAGAACGAAAGGCCCTAAATGAACTAACTAAAGCCACCAATGTCATCATAAAGCCAGCGGACAAGGGTGGGAACCTGGTCCTCATGAATGAAGCAAGTTATGTTTTTGAGGTAAAAAGGCAATTAGGAGTTCAGGAACAATATGTAAGATTAAGTAGTAATCCAACTAAGCTAATACAATCAAACTTGTTTAAAATACTAAGTGAAGCTAAGAGGGAAGGACTTATCTCCTTATGAGAATTTAAGTTCCTCTATCCAGAGTTTCCAAAAATACCAGTGTTCTATAAGATTCAAAAAATTCATAAGAGCACGACTAAGCCACCTGGGAGATCCATCGTCTCTGGCATTGGTGGCTGTACAGAGAATCTAGGACAATTTGTGGATTATTTTCTAAGACCTTTCCTCACCAGCCTCCCTTCTTATGTAAAGGATACTGGTGACCTATTGAAAAAACTTGATGGAATCACTGTCTCTGAAAACACTCTACTTGTATCTATTGATGTAGAAGGCCTTTATTCCTCCATCCCACATGCAGTGGGTTTAAGAGCAATAAAATCCTTCTTGGAGACAAGAGGCCCAAGTTTTTAGAAACATACAGACAGTGAGAGGCACAGCAATGGGGACAGTATATGCCCCCACATATGCATGTCTCCACTTAGGAGCATGGGAACATGACATTTTTGATGTACATAGTGAAATATTTGAGTCCTCGGTCCTTCTATGGATAAGATATGTGGACGATATTCTAATGCTGTGGGATGGTAGCTATGATGACCTTCAAGTTTTTATTGGTAAATTAAATAAGAATAAAAAGAATATTCTCTTGATCAGTGAAGTTGATAAAAAAAGAACTAGCCTTCTTAGATATAAAAATCAAAAAGAAGGGGTATCGATAGTCACAGAGAATTATAGAAAAGCAAATGCTACCAATAGCATTTTGGAAGCAAGTAGTGCCCATCCACAGTCACTAATTAAAGGGATCCCTGTTGGTCAATTTCTAAGGTTGAGACGAAATTGCTCATCACTAATAGTGATGTCGCGAACTGTTTGCCGGAGAACAGTTCCCGGCGATCTTAGTTTGTTCGCGTTCGCCGCAGCAGGCGAAAATATGCGATGTTCAATCCGCCCCCTATTCGTCATCATTGGGGAAACTTTGACCCTGTATCTCACAGCCTGCAGACACATTTGAGCCAATCAGCAGCAGACACTCCCTCCCAGACCCTCCCAGCTCCTGGGCAGCAGCCATTTTAGATTCATTAAGATCCTGCATTCTTAGTGAGAGGAGATTAGTGCTGCTGCTGGTGATTTTATAGGGAAATAGATAGCTAGGCTAGTGTATTCAGTGTCCACTACAATCCTGAAGGACTCATATAATCTCTGCTGTAAGGACAGCACCCCAAAAAGCCCTTTTTAGAGCTATAACTTCAGTCGTTTTTTTTTTTTTTTTTGGTAATTTTATTTGAATTTGCCTGGCTGTCAGCTTGTGTGTGAGGCTCACAGCATATACTGTGATTAATTCTTCTGTGCCACCACTGATATCTGGTTAACATTAGTGTAAATTTAAAAAAATAAAAAAAAACTTTTACATCATTTTGCTAGTGTAATCTAATTTCATTTTCCATCAGGCCTGTGTGTCAGGTCCACATCATATACTGTGATTAATAGCTCTGTTTTCCACCACTTATATCTGGTGTAACATTAGTGTAAATTTAAAAAAAAAAAAACCTTTTACATCAGTCTGCTATTGTTATTTAATTTTAGTTGCCAGGACAGCGTGCCACTATTGCCAGCCTGTGTAAGGGCCTAAGGGAACATTAGTATAAAGTAAAAAAAAAAAAAAACTTTTATATCAGTCTGCTATTGTTATTTAATTTTAGTTGCCAGGCCAGCGTGCCACTAGTGCCAGCCTGGGTAAGGGCCTAAGGGAACATTAGTGTAAATTAAAAAAAAAAAAAACCTTACATCAGTCTGCTATTGATATTTAATTTTAGTTGCCAGGCCAGCGTGCCACTAGTGCCAGCCTGTGTAAGGGCCTAAGGGAACATTAGTGTAAATTTAAAAAAAAAAAAAACTTTTACATCATTTTGCTAGTGTAATCTAATTTCATTTTCCATCAGGCCTGTGTGTCAGGCTCACAGCATATACTGTGCCTAATTGCTCTGTTTTCCACAACTTATATCTGGTGTAACATTAGTGTGATTTTTTTTTTTAAAAAAAACCTTTTACCTCAGTCTGCTATTGTTATTTAATTTTAGTTGCCAGGCCAGCATGCCACTAGTGCAAGCCTGTGTGTCAGGCTCCCAGCATATACTGTGCCTACTTCCATCCTCAGTGCCACCACTCCTATCTGGTGTAACATTAGTGTATCTTTTTAAAAAAAAAAAAAAACTTTTACATCAGTCTTCTAGTGTTATTTAATTTTAGTTGCCAGGCCAGCCTGCCACTAGTGCCAGCCTATGTGTCAGGCTCCCAGCATATACTGTGCCTACTTCCATCCTCAGTGCCACCATTCATATCTGGTGTAACATTAGTGTAACATTTTTAAAAAAAAACCTTTACATCAGTCTGCTAGTGTTATTTAATTGCAGGTGCCTGTCTGCCAGCGTGTGTGCCAGGCCCACTTTCCAACTAGTGCCACCAATCATATTTGTTATAACAGTAGTGTAAATATTTTAAATAAAAACTTTTTTGACTGTGAAACATCAGTCTGTTAGTGTAATCTAATTGTAGTTGCCTGTCTGCATGTGTGCGAGGCCCACTTGCCAAGTTAGTGGCACCACTCATATTTGTTGTAACAGTGGTGTAAATATTTAAAACAAACACTTTTTTGACTGTGAATCATCAGTCTGCTAGTGCAATTGAATTGCAGTTGCCTGCCTGCCAGCGTGTGTGCCAGGCCCACTTGCCAACTAGTGCCACCAATCATATTTGTTATAACAGTATTGTAAATATTTTTTTTAAAAAAATATTTGACTGTGAAAAATTAGTCAGCTAGTGTAATCTAATTGCATTTGCCTGCCTGCCAGTGTGTGTGCCAGGCCCACTTGCCAACTAGTGCCACCACTCATATTTGTTATAACAGTAGTGTAAATATTTAATAAAAATACTTTTTTGACTGTGAAACATCAGTCTGCTATTGTAATCTAATTGAAGTTGCCTTCCTGCCAGCGTGTGTGCCAGGCCCACTTGCCAAGTTAGTGGCACCACTCATATTTGTTATAACAGTAGTTTAAATATTTAAAAAATAAACTTTTTGGACTGTGAAACATCAGTCTGCTTTTTTGTGTCTGGCTCACAGCGTATACTGTGCCCACTTGCCCAGTGGCACCACTCATATTTTGTTTAATAGTAGTGTAAGTATACATTTTTAAAAAAATGACAGGCAGAGGCAGGCCAACCCGCAGGTGCCGTCGTGCTCATGGTGCTGTGATTCCATTAGACCCTACAACTATGCACAGTGTTCAGAGGCCACTGCCATGAATGCGAAAGGTTCTGAGGAGGAGCTAGTTGAATGGCTAACACAGGACACCCAATCTTCTACAGCTTCCGCTCCTAACCTTGACGCACCATCCACCTCCATCTCAGCTGTGGGCACCTCTCAAGTGACCAGTGCCACTCGCCCGCCTGCTGCCACCACCAACACTAGCACCACAGCCGCTTCACTTGATCTTTCAGAGGAGTTATTGACACATCAGTTGGAAGAAATGAGTGATGCGCAACCATCATTGACAGAGGATGTAGATAACAGTGATATGTCTCAGTCAGGCAGCATTAAAGACATGGACGTACGGTGTGATGATGATGGTGATGTTGTACCCGCTGCTGCTTCCTTTGTTGATTTGTCAGATACAAGTGAAGCGGTTGATGATGATGCACCTGTGGATGTCACGTGGGTGCCCGCTAGAAGAGAAGAAGAAAAGGGGGAAAGTTCAGATGGGGAGACAGAGAGGAGGAGGAGGAGATGAGTTGGAAGCAGGGGGAGGTCATCGCAAGGAGCTAGTGGCACAGTCAGACAGCATGCATCGGCACCCGGGGTCAGCCAGACAGCACACCAATCAACGCATGCTGTTGCCACCACCAGAATGCCATCATCGCAGAGCTCAGCCGTGTGGCTTTTTTTTTGTGTGTCTACCTCTGACAACAGCGATGCCATTTGCAACCTGTGCCAAAAGAAACTGAGTCGTGGGAAGTCCAACACCCACCTAGGTACAACTGCTTTGCGAAGGCACATGGTCTCACATCACAAACGCAGATGGGATGAACACATGAGTAGAAGCAGCACACAAACTCAAAGCCGCCATCCTCCTCCTGGTCCAGCATCTTCAGCCACGTCAACCACTGCTGTCCTCCTTGCCCCCTCTCAACCATCCGCCACTCAGTCTCTCTTATGTAGCAGTTCCTGGTCATCTGCCCACCGTCAGGTGTCTGTCAAGGACATGTTTGAGTGTAAGAAGCCAATTTCCCAAAGTCACCCCCTTGCCCGGCATCTAACAGCTGGCTTGTCTGAACTCTTAGCCTGCCAGCTTTGACCATATAAGCTGGTGGAGTCTGAGGCGTTAACAAAATTTGTATCTATTGGGACACCGCAGTGGAAGGTACCCGGCCGAAATTTCTTTTCACAAAAGGCAATCCCCAACCTGTACTCGATTGTGCAAAAGGAAGTAATGGCATGTCTGGCACACAGCGTTGGGGCAAGGGTCCATCTGACCACTGATAGCTGGTCTGCAAAACATGGTCAGGGCAGGTATATCACCTACACTGCGCATTGGGTAAACCTGCTGACGGCTGACAAGCATGAGGAGTTGGTGACACCGCCACGACTTGCAGGCAGGCCTCTACTCCTCCTACTTCATCCTCTTCCATAACCTCTTCCTCGGCTGAGTCCTCTTCTGCAGCTGCATCTTGCTCCACATCAACGGCACCCCCCAGCTCCCCAGGTACTATTCAACATCCCGGATACGGAAGTGTCACGCCGTCTTGGAGTTGACTTGCCTGAAAGCCGAGAGTCACACACACCGCACCAGCACTCCTGTCCACCCTGAATGCACAGGTGGATCCGTGGCTGACTCCGCACCAACTGGAGATTGGCAAAGTTGTTTCTGACAATGGAAGTAATTTGGTGGCGGCATTGAAATTGGGCAAGTTGACACATGTGCCGTGCATGGCACATGTGTGTAATCTGATTGTACAATGCTTTGTGCATTATACCCAGGCTTACAGGACGTCCTGAAGCAGTCCAGGAAGGTGTGTGGCCATTTCAGGTGTTCCTACACGGCCATGGCGCACTTGTCTGATATCCAGCGGCAAAACAACCTGCCAGTGAGGCGCTTGATTTGCGACAGCCCGACACATTGGAATTCAACACTCCTAATGTTCGACCGCCTGCTACAACATGAAAAAGCTGTTAACGAGTATTTGTATGAACGGGGTGCTAGGACAGCCTCTGGGGAGCTGAGGATTTTTTTGCCACATTACTGGACGCTCATGCGCAATGCCTGTAGGCTTATGCGTCCTTTTGAGGAGGTGACAAACCTAGTCAGTCACACCGAAGGCACCATCAGCGACATCATACCATTTGTTTTCTTCCTGGAGCGTGCCCTGCGAAGAGTTCTGGATCAGGCTGTAGATGAGTGTGAAGAGGAAGAGTTGTGGTCTCCATCACCACCAGAAACAGCCTTATCAGCATCCCTTGCTGGACCAGTGGCAACGCAGGAAGAGGATTGTGAGGAAGAGGAGTCAGAGGAGGAATGTGGCTTTGAGGAGGAGGAGGAAGACCAAGCACAACAGGCATCCCAGGGTGCTCATTGTTGTCACCTATCTGGTACCCGTGGTGTATGTGGCTGGGGGGAAGAAGATACCTTCAGTGAGATCAGTGAGGATGATGAACGGGACATGATTAGCTCGGCATCCAACCTTGTGCAAATTGGGTCTTTCATGCTGTCGTGCCTGTTGAGGGACCCTCGTATAAAAAAGCTGAAGTAGAACGACCTGTACTGGGTGTCCACGCTACTAGACCCCCGGTATAAGCATAAAGTTACTGAAATATTACTGAATTCACGCAAGTCAGAAAGGATGGAGCAGTTCCAAAATAAATTAAAAAGTATGCTTTACACAGCATGTAAGGGTGATGTCACAGCACAACGGGAATCTAACAGGGGAAGAGATGAAAGTAATCCTTCTCCTCCCACGACCACGCCGGCAAGGACAGGATGCTTTCCAGACGTGTTGTTGATGGAGGACATGCAGACCTTTTTAACTCCTTTTTTAACTCCTATGCATCGCCTCAGCCCTCCGACAGGTAGCAGACTACCTCGCATTAACTGCGGATCTCGACACTCTGAGGAGCGATGGACCCCTTGACTACTGGGTGTGCAGGCTTGACCTGTGGCCTGAGCTATCCCAATTTGCAATCGAACTTCTGGCCTGCCTTGCTTCAAGTGTCCTGTCAGAAAGGACCTTCAGTGCAGCAGGAGGTATTTTCACTGAGAAGAGAAGTCGCCTAGGTCAAAAAAGTGTTGATTATCTCACCTTTATTAAAATGAATGAGGGATGGATCCCAAAGAGACTGACATTGTGCGATACATTAGAGTAAAAAAGGCCTGATGAGATGAGCTGCCTTGGGCTACAAATGGTACACACGCTGCTGTATTTTATCTTCGAATGGCGGATGACTCGCATGACTTACCCGCCAACAACTAGGGTTCAAGCTGCAATGTTTTAGGGCACTTTCTAACTGTCAAACAAACATCAATTTTTCTGGCCGCTGCTACAGCAGTTTTACATGCCTAATTTTTCTGGCCTCTGGTGCTGCACTGTGGCTACAAAACCCAAAACAAAAAAAGGCACATAACAGTGATTAAACTGTTAAGAATAGTACTACTTAACACACCACTCAAATCTGGTGGGATAGTACATTGCACACGCAGTGCCCCAAATTTGAAGTAGGATGACCGACCAAACATCTTTTTCCATCTCCCGGTTCCTAAAAATTATCTCCGGGTTCCTAAAATCGATGCCATACCTGTACTCAATTGTGCAAAAGGATGGCATATGTGGTATTTCATGCTGTTGTGCCTGTTGAGGGTCGGGGACCCAAGTATAAAAAGGCTGTAGGAGAACGATCTGTACTGGGTGTCCAAGCATCTTTTTCCATCTCCCGGTTCCTAAAAATTATCTCTGGGTTCCTAAAATCGATGACATACCTGTACTCAATTGTGCAAAAGGATGGCATATGTGGTATTTCATGCTGTTGTGCCTGTTGAGGGTCGGGGACCCAAGTATAAAAAGGCTGAAGGAGAACGACCTGTACTCCTGTACTGGGTGTCCAAGCATCTTTTTCCATCTCCCGGTTCCTAAAAATTATCTCCGGGTTCCTAAAATCGATGCCATACCTGTACTCAATTGTGCAAAAGGATGGCATATGTGGTATTTCATGCTGTTGTGCCTGTTGAGGGTCGGGGACCCAAGTATAAAAAGGCTGTAGGAGAACGACCTGCACTGGGTGTCCAAGCATCTTTTTCCATCTCCCGGTTCCTAAAAATTATCTCCAGGTTCCTAAAATCAATGCCATACCTGTACTCTATTGTGCAAAAGGATGGCATATGTGGTATTTCATGCTGTTGTGCCTGTTGAGGGTCGGGGACCCAAGTATAAAAAGACTGAAGGAGAACGACCTGTACTGGGTGTCCAAACATCTTTTTCCATCTCCTGGATGTAGCGGTACTCCACTAGGGGGTCTCCCTTCCTCTGTCCATACCCAGGGGTGGCCACCGTGTAGTGGGACCAGAGATATAGTTGCTGAGACCGGGGTCAACTCAGCGGGTGTATCTCCCCCAGCTGGGCTAGTCTCAGTGGACTCCCAGTCAGGTAGCGTCCTCTCTGCCCTGCAGCTCTTTATTGGCAGGTATTGTCCCCTCTGCCTGTCTGCTTCTAGGCAGGAATAAATCCTCATGCCAGGCTGCTTCTTGGCAGGAATAGCTCCCTATGCCTCCAAATAGTGGGACCAGGGCTATCGTGGCTGAGACCAGGGTCAAGCAAGCCCTCTGGTTTCTTATAGGCAGGAATCGATCCCTCTGCCTTGCTGCTCCTTTCAGTCAGGCCAGCTCTTTGCATACAGGCCCACAGACTCTGTAACAGAATGCAGGGTCAGAACCTCAAAACTGATATACCTGAAAGAATCAGACAGCACAAAAAGGCAATCCCGGACCCCAACCTGTACTCGATTGTGCAAAACGAAGTAACCTTACCATGGGTCCCAGCCCGCATGTTTTATTGTTATATTCTGTCAGGGAAATTATATAACTATCAATCGTATCAATCAAATATATATTGCATCTATTGATCTCTGTAATTCGTATCTATCAAATGTATATTGCATCTTTAGATCTATGTAATTTGTATCTATCAAATGTATATTGCATCTATTGATGTAATTCGTACCTATCAAATGTATATTGCATCATTTGATCCATGTAATTCGTATCTATCAAATGTATATTGCATCTTTTTATCTCTGTAATTTGTATCGATCAAATATATATTGCATCTTTTGATCTATGTTATTCGTACCTATCAAATGTATATTGCATCTATTGATCTATGTAATTCGTATCGATCAAATGTATATTTCATCTTTTGATCTATGTAATTCGTACCTATCAAATGTATATTGCATCTTTTGATCTCTGTAATTCGTATCGATCAAATGTATATTGCATCTTTTGATCTATGTTATTCATTCCTATCAAATGTATGTTGAATCTATTGATCTGCCTTGCTGCTCCTTTCAGGCAGGCCAGCTCTTTGCATAGAGGCCCACAGAACCTCTGCAACTGGTATACTTGATTGTGCAAAAGGAAGTAACCTTACCATGGGTCACAGACCGCATGTTTTATTGTTATACTCTGTCAGGGAAATTATATAACTATCAATCGTATCAATCAAATATATATTGCATCTATTGATCTCTGTAATTCGTATCAATCAAATGTATATTGCATCTTTTGATCTATGTAATTCGTACCTATCAAATGTATATTACATCTTTTGATCTGCCTTGCTGCTCCTTTCAGGCAGGCCAGCTCTTTGCATAGAGGCCCACAGACTCTGTAACATATCTCTCTTGCAGGGAGAGGTGCAGCCAGAATGCAGGGTCAGAACCTCTGCATCTGGTATACTCGATTGTGCAAAAGGAAGTAACCTTACCATGGGTCTCAGAACACACATCTTTGTAATTCTCTGTCTGGGAAATTATATATCTTTCAAATTATCTATTTATCTATCAAATCTATCTAACTATCAATCATATCTATCAAATGTTTATTGCATCTATTGATCTATGCAATTCGTATCTATCAAATGTATATTGCATCTATTGATCTATGCAATTCGTATCTATCAAATGTATATTGCATCGATTGATCTATGGAATTCGTTTCTATCAAATGTATATTGCATCTATTGATCTATGCAATTCGTATCTATCAAATGTATATTGCATGTATTGATCTATGGAATTCGTATCTATCAAATGTATATTGCATCTATTGATCTATGTAATTCATATCTATCAAATGTATATTGCATCTTTTGATCTATGTAATTCTTATCTATCAAATGTATATTGCATCTATTGATGTTATTCGTATCTATCAAATGTATATTGCATCTTTTGATCCATGTAATTCGTATCTATCAAATGTATATTGCATCTTTTGATCTATGTAATTCATATCTATCAAATGTAAATTGCATCTTTTGATCAATGTAATTCGTATCTATCAAATGTATATTGCATATTTTGATCTATGTAATTGGTATCTATCAAATGTATATTGCATCTATTGATCTATGTAATCTATGTATCTATCTATCAAATATATCAATCTCGTGGTTGTGCAAATGGACTGTTTGCGGTGCGTTAAATGGGGAGTTTGGTCTGTCACTGTGAAGCGGGCGTAACCCTTACACTACCTGATCGATACAACATCATACCTGATGTTTTAAAGCATGTTATTCCAAACAATTTAGGAATGTTATGTGATTTATGCCCTTTATGGATTAAAAACAGACTCTGCATCAACTATGTAATTTTCCGTGGGAGTTTTGCCATGGATACCCCTCCGGCATGCCACAGTCCAGGTGTTAGTCCCCTTGAAACAACTTTTCCATCACTATTGTGGCCAAAAAGAGTCCCTGTGGGTTTTAAAATTCGCCTGCCTCTTGAAGTCTATGGCGGTTTGCCCGGTTCGCCCGTTCGCGAACAGTTGCGGAAGTTCGAGTCCGCTGTTTGCGAACGGAAAATTTTAAGTTCGCGACATCACTAATCACTAAATAAATTTGATGAGCATGCAGTATCAATGAAGGATAGGTTCAGTAGGAGAGGATATTCTAACAAATGTGTAAACAAAGCATATACTAGAGCAAGAAATATTAGTAGGGATGACCTCCTTTAAAGAAGTGAGCAAAAAGGTACTAGTAAGCAAATACGATTTATAACAACATTTAATGATCAATGGAACAACTTAAGATATACACTTAAAAAGAATTGGCATATTCTACAATTAGATGATAAAGTTAAAGAGGTAGTGGGAGATTACCCCCTTCTCAAAGCTAAGAGGTCCCCAAATTTGAAAAATAAATTGGTGAGAAGTAATTTGTAAAAAGTCCCTCGTCAGCAGACTGGCTTAGGAAGAATAGGGGTATTAAAGGAAGCTTTCCATGTGGGAAGTGTGTATATTGCCCCTATATAGAAAGGAGCCATAGGTTCTCCGGAAATGGGAGTAGAGAATATGACATTAGGTATTTTTTTAATTGTGATTCGGTAGGGGTGGTATATCTCCTACACTGTGGGTGCCCCCGTTTCTATGTAGGGAAAACCAAACGTGTACTCAAAGATAGGATTTAGGAGCATAGAGATGACATATATTATAAAAGAGATACCAATGTTGCAAGACACTTTAAAAAGTATTATGGAGGAGATCCCTGCTCTCTTAAATTTACTGCCATTGATAAGGGAGATTTGAATAATAGAGGGGGTGAAGTGGACAAAATTTTACTTCAAAAGGAAGCCAGGTGGATTTATGTGCTGAAAACAAGGCTTCCACTAGGCCTTAATGATAAAGTAGACTATGCCTATTTTATATAATTGATGGATGAGAAATAGGATGTATTATTAACTGTGTTAAATGTGTGTGTTTTTTTACACAAGAATATAATTCCTCCTATCTAAGGTAAAAGAGGCATGGAGGTGTACGTTTTTGGTGCAATCCGTGAACCATTTTTTGGTGTATAGTAGATAAAGTAGACTATGCCTGTTTTATATAATTGATGGATGAGAAATAGGATGTATTATTAACTGTGTTAAATTTGTGTGTTTTTTTACACAAGAATATAATTCCTCCTATCTAAGGTAAAAGAGGCATTGAGGTGTACACCATTATCTCTGCTTCAACTATGTAATTTTCCATGAGAGTTTGCCACGGATCCCCCTTTTGTGGCCAGAAAGAGTCCCTGTGGGTTTTAAAATTCACCTGCCTATTGAAGTCTATGGCGGTTCGCCCGGTTCGCGAACTATTGTGGAAGTTCGCGTTCGCCGTTCGCGAACGCAAAATTTTAAATTTGCGATATCACTATATATATATATATATATATATATATATACACACACACACACACATATACTGTATATCTGTATATGTGAATTTTTAATGGTTTTATTAAAAGTCTATCGGCCAGTTTTGCATTACGAGTTTTGCGTTATGAGGGGTGCGGTGTTAACTTGCACGTTATTGTCACCGCTCACTTACCTACAGCGCTGGTATTACAGGTTTTTAGAAGTGAGCATAGAGCAAAATTGAGCTCCATACCGCAATACCAAAATTGAGCTCCAATACCAACGCTGCTTAAAGGGACATTATACACTCATTTTTTCTTTGCATAAATGTTTTGTAGATAATCTATTTATATAGCCCATAAAGTTTTTTTTTTTTAATTAATGTATAGTTTTGCTTATTTTTAAATAACATTGCTCTGATTTTCAGACTCCTAACCAAGCCCCAAAGTTTTATGTGAATACGCTCGACTACCTACTCCAGCTTGCTCCTGTTTGTGTAAAGGGTCTTTTCATATGCAAAAGAAGGGGGAGGGGGGAGTGTCTTATTTGCCACTTGCAGTGGGCTTTCCAGCTACCTTTTCAACAGAGGTAAACTGACAGCTTCTAAGTAAGTTTTTAAACAGTTTTATACTGAATTTTTATATCAGTATCTGTGCATCTTATTCTTTATAGTAGTGTCTATTACATGCAGTTATATGAAAATGAGTGTATACTGTCCCTTTAAGTCAGCGGTGAGCTGGTTGTACGAGCTTGTGCACAATTTCCCCATAGACATCAATGGGGAGAGCCGGCTGAGAAAAAGTCTAACACCTGCAAAAAAGCAGCGTAAAGCTCAGTAACGCAGCCCCATTGATTCCTATGGGGAAACACAGTTTATGTTAACACCTAACACCCTGACATGAACCCTGAGTCTAAACACCGGTAATCTTACACTTATTAACCCCTAATCTGCCGCCCCTGACATCGCTGACACCTACATTATACTTATTAACCCCTAATCTGCCACTCCGGACATCGCCGCCACCTACATTATAATAATGAACCCCTAATCTGCTGCCCCCAACATCGCCAACACCTACATTATATTTATTAACCCCTAATCTGCTGCCCACAACATTGCCGACACCTACAAAATGTTATTAACTCCTAATCTACTGCCCCAACATCGGTGACACCTACATTATATTTATTAAGCCCTAATCTGCTGCCCACAACATTGCTGACACCTACATAATGTTATTAACCCCTAATCTGCCGCCCCCAACGTCGCTGCCACTATAATAAACATATTAACCCCTAAACCGCCGTACTCCCGCATCGCAAACACTAGTTAAATATTATTAACCCCTAATTTGCTGCCCCTAACATCGCCGCCACCTACCTACATTTATTAACCCCTAATCTCCCGCCCCCAACATCCCTGCCACTATATTTATTAACCCCTAAATCTAAGTCTAACCCTAACACCCCCTAACTTAAATATAATTAAAATACATCTAGATACAAATTCCTATCATTACCTAAATAATTCCTAATTATAACTAAATACTTACCTATAAAATAAACCCTAAACTAGCTACAATATAACTAATAGTTACATTGTATCTATCTTAGGGTTTATTTTTATTTTACAGGCAAGTTTGTATTTATTTTAACTAGGTAGAATAGTTACTAAATAGTTATTAACTATTTAATAACTACCTAGCTAAAATAAAATACAAATTTACCTGTAAAATAAAACCTAACCTAAGTTACACTAACACCTAACACTACACTACAATTAAATAAATTACCTAAATTAAATACAATTAACTAAATTAAATAAAATTAGCTCAATTACAACAAAAAAACACACTAAATTACAGAAAAAAAATAAAATTACAAGATCTTTAAACTAATTATACCTAATCTAATCAGCTAATAGAATGCAAGCTCAATCCTATTGGCTGATTGGATCAGCCAATAGGATTAAAGTTCAATCCTATTGGCTAATTGCATCAGCCAATAGTATGTTTTCAACATTAATTCCGTTTGGCTGATTTCTATCAGCCAATCGGAATCTAAGGGACGCCATCTTGGATGACATCACTTAATGGTACCTTCATTCCAGAAGAAGATGTCGATTGAAGAGGATGCTCCACGTCAGATGTCTTGAAGATGAAGCCGCTCCGCGTCGGAAGGATGACGATAGAAGATACTGTCTGGATGAAGACTTCTGCCCATCTGGAGGACCACTTCTGCCCGTCTGGGGAACCACTTCTGCCGGCTTCGTTGAGGACATCTTGCTGCTTGGATGAAGACTTCTCCCGGTAAGTGGATCTTCGGGGGTTAGTGTTAGGAATTTTTAAGGGTGTATTGGGTGGGGGTTTTTTTAGGTTAGGGCTGTAGGCTGCAATAGAGCTAAATGCCCTTTTAAGGGCAATGCCCATCCAAATGCCCTTTTCAGGGCAATGGGGTGCTTAGGTTTTTTTAGTTAGGGTTTTATTTGGGGGTTGGTTGTGTGGGTGGTGGGTTTTACTGTTGGGGGGGTTGTTTGTATTTTTTTTACAGGTAAAAGAGCTGATTTCTTTGGGGCAATGCCCTGCAAAAGGCCCTTGTAAGGGCTATTGGTAGTTTAGTTTAGGCTAGGGTTTTTTTTTTTTTTGATAGGGCTATTAGATTAGGAGTAATTAGTTTAAAGATCTTGTAATTTGTTTTTTATTTTCTGTAATTTAGTGTTTGTTTTTGTAATTTAGGTAATTGTATTTAATTTAGGTAATTTATTTAATTGTAGCGTAGTGTTAGGGGTTAGTGTAACTTAGGTTAGGTTTTATTTTACAGGTAAATGTTTATTTATTTTAGCTAGGTAGTTATTAAATAGTTAATAACTATTTAGTAACTATTCTACCTAGTTAAAATAAATACAAACTTGCCTGTGAAATAAAAATAAACACTAAGCTAGATACAATGTAACTATTAACTATATTGTAGCTAGTTTAGGGTTTATTTTATAGGTAAGTATTTAGTTTTAAATAGGAATTATTTAGGTAATTATATGAATTTTTAGTTAGATTTATTTTAATTATATTTAAGTTAGGGAGGTGTTAGGGTTAATAAATTTAATATAGTGGTGGCGACGTTGGGTGCGGCAGATTAGGGGTTAATAATATTTAACTAGTGTTTGCGATGCAGGAGTGCAGCGGTTTAGAGGTTAATATGTTTATTATAGTGTCAGCGATGTCCGGAGCATCAGATTAGGGGTTAATAATTAAATTTGAGTGTTTGCGATGCGGGAGGGCCTCGGTTTAGGGGTTAATATGTAGTTTATGTGTGTTAGTGTACTTTTTAGCACTTTAGTTATGAGTTTTATTCTACAGCGTTGTAGTGTAAAACTCATAACTACTGACTTTAAAATGTGGTACGAATCTTGACGGGATAGGGTGTACCACTCACTTTTTGGCCTCCCAGGGCAAGCTCGTAATACCGGCACTATGGAAGTCCCATAGAAAAATTACTATACGCAATTTGTGTAAGTTGATTTGCAGTAAGACCAAAAAAAGTGTGCGGTGCCCCTAAATCTGCAAGACTCATAATACAAGCGGGAGTAAAAAAGCAGCATTATGAGGCTTATTTTAGATGTTGTCAGCACGCTTATAATTTAAAATGGATCTCATTTGGGTTCACATTGCCTGGCACAGACAATTTGAGTATAAAAGTGGGTTGCTGTATGATTTCAACATGACCTTCAAGATCAATATAACCATTGGAGTTGATACTTGCTGAATAGTTCTATAAGCATGGAGACACTTGTTATCAAGTGGATGCACTTGATGACCAAAACCGGATTGTGGAAATCAACAAAATTACCAGAGGGTAAACCATCTGAATGGCTCCTAAAGGTTTAGGAGCCACATTTAGCACTCCATGGTGCTCATTCGTTTGTGAGTATGCTGCTATTGGGTGAAGTCTGTCCTTAGAACATGAAACCCAAAATGTTTCTTTCATTAATTAGAAAGAGTGTGCAATGTTAAACAACATTTTATTTTACTTTTATTATCTAATTTGTTTCATTCTCTTGATATTCTTTGCTGAAAAGCATATCTAGATAGGCTCAGTAGCTTCTGATTGGTGCATACACATAGATGTCTTGTGTGATTGGCTCACCCATATGTATTGCTTTTTCTCCAACAAAGGATATCTAAAAAAAATAAAACAAATTAGATAATAGAAGTAAATTTGAATCTTGTTTAAAATTGTATTCTCTAACTGAATCATGAAAGAAAAATTTTGGGTTTAGTGGCCCTTTAACGATATTTTTACAATAAATATACCGAATATCACAAAGAAAAAAATGTGAAATAAATGTGATAACAAAAATCATAAAAGGAAAACCAAATAAAGTTCTGAATCAAGGATATGTCTGTGTCCTCTGGGTGAGTTTTTCAGCTTGTTAGCATTCCTCAGTGAGATCCCATAAAAAAGGAAACAGAAAATTGCAACATAGTGTGAATCTGTAATGGCACTTTGAGGAAGTAGTTGTTTTGTAACAAATTACTACTCACATTTGTTGGAGCTTTCGACTAAGCTCAAGGATATGCGCACTCCCACTTTATACTGATGGGAAAACAGTACACTAGGCAAAACTTGGATACAAATTTATTTTAAAATATATAAAAGCGTCACATAAGCCTTGATAACACCACAATGTAAGGGTACAAAAGCAGTTCAGAACTGTTCTATATTGTGACAAAACAACTACTTCCTCAAAGTGCCATTACAGATTCACACTATGTTGCAATTTTCTGTTTCCTTTTTTATGGAATCTCACTGAGGAATGCTAACAAGCTGAAAAACTCCTCCAGAGGACACAGACATATCCTTGATTCAGAACTTTATTTGGTTTTCCTTTTTATGATTTTTGTTATCACCTTTAATGATATTTCACTATTACTTTTATTTTTGTGCTAGCTGGAGGCGCTGGTTCAGCTTGTATCAGTCGTTGGTATCTTCCTTTCCTTCCTCGGTTGTATAACTCTAGGTGCAAAATAGTGGTGCTGAAATATCAGACAATACACCATACAAAGGTGAATATCTACTCACAGTGTATATTGCAGGTTACCGGCTCCTTCCCAATATGAAAAGACAATATCACAGATTCAGTAAAAAAGTTTGTCTTTATTTGGCTTGAAACAGAAAACTACCTGAAAGGGAACTACAAAACCGGCGAAAATGATGATATCTACAGAAATTTTATATTTTAAAACAAACTTATAGTTTCTAATATAATTAATATTGTTTTTAATGTTCTTTTAGATGTTTATTTTAAATTTACAATTGAAATTTTGAATCGGGTGTAAACCTGCTCTCCTCCAATGGGGAAGCAGGTAGCGTAACTGACATGTATTTAAAGGCCGCCTGTGCAGCGGAAAGGTATGCTTTGGTTTGTAAAGCACTTTTATTGCTCTTGAGAAAGACGGCTGGGACCGTTGAAACACTTTTGCGTTAAGAGCCAAATAAAGACAAACTTTTTTACTGAATCTGTGATATTGTCTTTTCATATTGGGAAGGAGCCGGTAACCTGCAACATACACTGTGAGTAGATATTCACCTTTGTATGGTGTATTGTCTGATATTTCAGCACCACTATTTTGCACCTAGAGTTATACAACCGAGGAAGGAAAGGAAGATACCAACGACTGATACAAGCTGAACCAGCGCCTCCAGCTAGCACACCTGATCTATTCACACAGACCTTGGGAGAGACTGTGGGACGGCTGCGGTTCACCAGAAGGGGAAAGTATTAATACATATTATACACTTGTTTGCATGTATATTACTTTTATTTTTGTATGTATTTATTCATTTATTAATTTATTTAGGGCTAGATTACAAGTAGAGCACTAATTTAGTGAGCGCAATAAATAGCCAGCCATTGCTCTGAAAATTAACCAGAGATCAGATCTCTGCTTAATATTCTGAAAGTGCCCCTAATTGAAAAAAAAAAACTACATGAATAAGTTTCATGGGGTTAAAGTGGGCGGGTGTGCGGTGTTAGAAAAACTGAAACTGAAAAGTGCCTCTACAGTGCGGTCTATTGGGAACTGTGCGTTTCCTGTAAATAAATATGTATATACTTATATACATATATATATTTATGTGTTAATACACATATGAACACATACATATATATGTCTATATTCATATACTGTATATTTAACATTTGCTGCCCAACACTGCGTGACTTACCCCCTTTGCTGAGTTAGGTCTTCTTGTCGTGTTTTACGGTTTGAGAATGAGGCTCCCATTGCAGCCTATGGAAGCACACTCTCATGAGATCATGTTCACATTGTGGCTAATTTGTAATAGAAGCGCAAATTTGCGTGCACTGGTTTTACTAAGTGGAGCGCAAGTATCGGCCTTGTGAAAGCAATATTTTGCGTTTTAATTGTAATCTAGCCCTTAGTTTGTAAGTTAGTTGGTTGGCTAGATTTGCATATCTAACATTCTAAAACTTACTTTGCTGACTTAAAATGTTTTTATTCAAATCTATGTTTGACTGGTAATATATTAATATTTAAGGTATTATGCTAAATCAAAGACTATTAGGTTTCCTAAGGTTTTTTGGTGTAAACAGACTGCTAGTATTATAGAGATGATGTGTTCGGACGAAATGTTGTAAAATTTAACATTTTACAAAAGTCCATCAAGAAGTAATTGCAGAATCACACATTGAAAAGAGTAGTCAATTATAAAATGACACTATAAACATTTAAAAAGTTCTCAATTTCTAACATCCGGTTGCTTAGCAACAAAGGGAACTCTTGCAATATGCTCTGGCAGTCTGTTGTTAAAATGATTTTTAAAAATGAAGCCAAATGTTATTCTATAAATATTTTAGAAAGTGTTGAATAAAACACTATTGTTTTATCATTTCACCCTCTTGGTATTATTGAATTCTGAACTCTAAACAATGCAAGATGTAAGTACTGTACATATAATATGGTCTGTGTAAATGGAATTTATCTAAAATGTTAAAGAAAATATTTTTTTTTCTCCAGAAAGCAACATCCACAGTTTATGCAAAATAGCTTACTGCAATATGTTCTGTGCAAAATTACCTTCATTTTTTTTTTTATTTGAAAAAGAAAAACACTTGAGATTTGCAGCTTGGTTTATAAATATTTTGAATATGTCTAATCTGATTATTTGCTTTTATGAACAGAAAATAATGTTGCTATTTTCACATAAGTTTCATTATTTTTTCATCAGTTTATCGTCAATCAAATCATCTAAAATATAATTGTACCATAAGGAAATAGAAAACATATTTATTTTAAAAGTTCTCATATTTCTCTATGGGACGGCTGTCTGTTTGTTTGTCTTTTTACCTGGCTTCCTCTTCACTTAGGTCAAATTAGTTCAAACACATTTAATGAACCCACATTTAGTATAAGTTCACCTTACTTAAACACCCAAATTTAGGATTTTATTTGTGTACTGTACTGTTTAATCAAAATGAATGTAATTTAGAAATATTATATATAGTTATATAATGTATATAATAATAATAATACTTTATATATATATATATATATATATATATTATATATATAATATATATATATATATATATGAGCAAAAGGAAGCGCACTCCAAAGAGCTTGTGTTTAAATATTCACCTTTAATGTGAACGTTTTCAAGCTTATGCAGCTCGTCCTCAGACAGGCAAGATATGAACAGTTACACTTACCACCACCGTGACTAAATACCCATCCTACTCCTACGTCACACTCTACACGTAGGACACACACCCCAGTGGGGAGGTGTCCGCCGTGTCAATGCGGCAAGGAAATAGGAACCCAAGTGACATAAAATATTACATAAAAGCAAGTCAACTGTTAATGATAGATACACAGCAGGATAAGGTACATAGTAATGTAAATATACAGCGGCAAGTGGACTGCCGTAATCGTGTTGCCATAGAGACAATACAACAAACAAATCCATTGGTTAATGTCCTAGAGCCAATCAGTGCTAAGTATAATGAAATAGGCTGTCAAAACCTAAGCTGAAAAAGTTACCATAAACAACAAAATAGGACCAGCAGTCACACTATGTGTGATTGTTACGCTGAGAGAGCTCAGAACAGAACAGCGGGTGAAAATTAACCCAAAGACACCATAACTACAAGAAAATTCTGTACACTCACACAGCCGATGGTCACCATAGTAACCACCAAACACAGGCGATGATAAATAACATTGAAGCCAATAAGAGCAATCTAATAGTAAGGAACGGTAAATAGAGGAATGCTGGTAACTCAGCTAATACACGAACGTCCATCAGTGTGTGGGGGCTCAGACAGAACATTAAAGAGGACAAGCATCGTCCTTTGTGTAGATCACACACGACAGTCAGTTTGAACGCACACATAACTGACTGACTGGGAAAAATAAATAAACAGTACCACCAAGGATTAAAGGTAACTATAAGAGCCAGACAGAGACAGGAGTAAGCAGAACCATAAGACTTAGGCAAAAACACAAATTAAAAGTTAGAAGTAAAAAAATAATGGGTATTGAACATAAGCCATTATAGAGAGACAGAAGTTTGGCATGCAAAATGAAATGAGAATGTGAAAAAGGCAACATAACAGAGAAAGGCAAGTACAAAGAAAGAACCATATATAATGGATGGTGACTCTCAATAGACATGATAAATAGATTATGGCTCTCATTCAGCATACTGGTGTATCTAGAGAAACACCTGCCAATCAAGGAATACATTAAGTCCCCTTGGTGTAACGGTTTCAAGCTTGTACATCCAGCGGGACTCCCTCTGTAGTAGTAATTTGTTGCGGTCACCTCCCCTACTCAGGGGTGGGATGTGATCTATTATGGTGTATTTCAGATCAGACACCCTATGTTGGCAATCCACGAAGTGCCGTGCTACTGGCTGTTCAGATTCTCCTCATTTGAGGGCAGTCAGAATGGCGGAGCGGTGATTTGCCATCCACGTTCTCAAGTCATCAGAGGTTTTGCCCAAATAGTACAGACCACAGGGGCAGTGTAACAAGTATACAATGTAGGTCGTGGTACATGTAAGGCGGTGCTTGTGTCTGTATACCTGGCGTCTATTTAGGGGGCGTGAAAGAAGACCCCGTAATCAACCCATTACAGGTTAAGCAACTCAGACAACGGAAGACTCCCGTTTTCCTATTTGTCTCCAACCAAGTCGACTGACGATAGCAATCCACTGGATCTGTTTTGATCAGAAAATCATGTAGGGATCGTGATCTGCGGAACCCCAATAGTGGAGTAGACATATGAGTAAAAGGAAGAGATTTATCAGACTTCAAGATGTTCCAGTGATTCTGGAGAACCCCTGTGAATGCCTTCTTGTCTCCCGTGTACGTAGTAACAAAAGTCATCCGTTGATCCATCCTTTCTTTATGTGGTGCCGAGGTCAGATCTAAGGCAGATCGCTGTGTGGATACCAACTCCTCGGGGTATTCCCTCATTATGAACCTAGATGACATCTCCTCCAGTTGTTGGATTTTGTTCACCTCCTCTGTGTTGTTCTTAACGACCCAAAGTAGTTGGGACTTAGGTAATGATCTTTTTGTTGCTGGAGGATGGCAGCTGGTATAGTGTAACAGAGAGTTCCTGTCTGTGTTCTTCCGGAAAAGGGTAGAGTGTATTCTGTTCTGTTTCTTATATAGACGTACATCAAGGAAGTCCACTTGTGTCCTGTCGAACTGAATCTTGAACTGTAAGGCAGGATTAGCCTTATTGAGTTGTTCAAACCATTCTTCCAGCTGTTTCTGTGACCCAGACAAGAAAAGGAGCAGGTCATCAATGTATCTTCTAAAGAAAAGGGTTTTTTCGTGCTTGAAGAGATCTGTTCCAAATTCCTCAAACCACGCCATAAATAAATTGGCGTACGATGGGGCCACATTCGACCCCATCGCCGTTCCAGTTAGTTGTGAGAAAAACCTCTGCTCAAACCTGAAATAGTTAGTGGTGAGGCAAATCTGTAATAGATATAATAGGACTTCAGATGGAGGCCCTATGTATGGGGTTCTTGATAGATGGAATTCAACTGCCTTTAAACCCTCTGTGTGTGGGATCACGGTATAGAGGCTTGTGACATCAAGTGTCACAAGCAAAACATTCTCATCCAAGGGACCCCAGTCCCTGAGTGTGCTCAATAGGGTAGATGAATCCTTGAGGTAAGACGGCATATGTTTAACCAGGGGCTGAAGGAAAGAGTCTACGTAGATCGCTAAAGGCTGCTGTAGAGAGCCTATAGCCGAAACTATAGGCCTGCCCGGCGGCTTATCTAGCCTTTTGTGTATCTTGGGAAGCGTGTAGAACACCGTGTCCTAGGGAATTCAGTATTTAGGAATTCATAAGTGCCTTTATACAGAAATCCTTCCCGATATGCCAGGGCAGTATGCTGGTCAATCTGTTTCTTATATGTCATGGTTGGATCATGGCTCAATAGCTTATAGGTCTTATCATCCATTAGTTGTGATAATACTTCCTCCCTGTAGTCCCTATAGTTCAAAAGAACAATAGCACCACCTTTATCAGCCTCACATACCAAAATTGATTTATTTGCAGTGAGTGTTCTCAGGGTATTCCATTCTTCCCGTGAGAAGTTGTTAAAAGTGTCAGAACGGTGCTGTCTTACAGAGTCATTCAGATCATCCAATGCAAGCCTACAGAATGTATTTATACTTGCGTTAGTAAACTGTGGGGTATAGACTGACTTCTTTCGAAATTGCTGTGGTGTGGAACTACTATCTACAAATTTCTCTTTAAGGGATAGCTGTCTTTGAAACTTTTTCACATCAATCAAAAGATCAAAAGGATCTGTTCTGCAAGTCTGTATGAAAGTTAAGCCCTTATTGAGGATCTTGGTTTCTGATTCCATCAGGTGGTGGTCGCTCAAATTCACCACAATATTCTCAGGGGTCATTTCTGTGGCATTGGGGGCGGTTTTGCTCTTGTATCCACCTCGCCTTGTTTTAATCCTCTTCCTACCGAGTTTTTTTAACGTGTCAAAACACCGGTATGTTGTTGTATAGATGGTGCTGAGCCACTTGGAGTTTCTCCATCTGATCCTGAGCCTTATGCTGAACTCTCTACAGTGACAAGATTCCTGGGTTTCTGGTAGCGTGTGCGTCTCTGTCGGTTCAGATGAATTCTTTGGCGTTCCTGTGTTGAGAGCTGCATAGATAGACACAATTGTCTCTATAGTCTCCAATGACCGCCTCAAGCTTTTTATTTTTGAAATCTATCAAATCTGATTCATAGCGGTCGATCTTGTCTTGCAATTTTTTCATCCAGTCCTCACTTGAATCAGCCTGTAATCTAGGTAGGTTAGTGGTTTCATAAGTTGCCATTTCTGTTGTAATCAGGGCTAAAAGCCTCCCCACTTCTTGTATCACTAGAAGAAGTAAATCAAGTGAACATTTGTTTTCAATAGCGCACCAGCACTCACAGAAGGCAGGGTTGTTCCTTCCTATCGTGGGTACATTCTTAACAACGAATCCCCGTGGAATGTACCCCCTCCTATGGTATTCGGAGAGGTAGGTACCATGTAACCTCAAATCCTTCTCCTTTTGTTTTAGTTTGAGTGAGTATAGATGAAAAAGGGTCTATCCAAGGTAGGCCGTGAGACCAATCTGTCAAAGTGGATCAGATCTGCATCCGCTTGTGTGAATTGAAAAACAGCTGCTCCAGGTATGGGGGCACTAATAGCATCCCCCTCCTCGTGATCTGTATCCTGTAGTGTGGTCATATCATGCAGTAGACAGAAAAAGAGACTTAAACAGGGTAGTCCATGGAAGGTATGCAATAGCAAATGAGTTCGTTGGGTGCAACAAAAGATTTTGATATAAATGTAAAGAGACAAAGTGCACTCCTAACTTGCAGAACCAGGCCTTGGGTGCAGCAAAAAATATCAAATATGAGCAAAAGGAAGCGCACTCCAAAGGGCTTGTGTTTAAATATTCACCTATAATTTCAGTATGCCATTCCTCCCTTTGGGTGTTATTAATGTCAGTCATCCTTTATTTTCAATTTCTTTATATTTAGAAGAATGTCATCAATATTTGGTGTGATAATGACAAGTTTAAATGATAAGTACAACATAATATATCAATTTTTCAACTTGTTATGCCTCATCAACCAAGCTTTCTGTTGCCATTTCTTCCTATTTTTATGTGTGTGTATAAATATGGGCTGTTAGGGCATATACTTTGTCCAAGGTCCCTTGAAAACTGTTGTTGATTTAAATGTGACCTGTTGTTTTGTCTCTTATTGGTCATTGGTAACTGTTGGAAGACCAATGGGAGGTAGAATAAATAGGGGTCAGCAGCATTTTTATTTTAAAATATTATATATATACATTGTATACCAAGAGTAAGAGGAATAAAGATTAATCTAATCTAGTTTCAATAAATATAAACAGGTGAGCTTTAAAAGAGCTGGAATCTCTTTTGCTGTGTGAACATCACATGATATATACATAATTACATCATCAATTATATAACCAATAATCATATTGGGGATGATTTAAGAAGCAGCGTATGCTGCTGTTTCCGCTTGAGCCTTCGGGAACTTAAGTTAAGAAGCAGCAGTCTTAAGACCGCTGTTCCTTAACCCCTTAATGACCGGACCATTTTTCAATTTTCTTACCCTTAATGACAATGGATATTTTTACATTTCTGCAGTGTTTGTGTTTAGCTGTAATTTTCCTCTTACTCATTTAATGTACCCACACATATTATATACCATTTTTCTCCCCATTAAATGGACTTTCTAAAAATACCATTATTTTCATCATATCTTATAATTTACTAAAAAAAAAAAAAAGGAAAAAATGGAAAAACACACACCTTTTTCTAACTTTGACCCCCAAAATCTGTTACACATCTACAACCACCAAAAAACACCCATGCTAAATAGTTTCTAAATTTTGGCCTGAGTTTAGAAATACCCAATTTTTACACATTCTTTGATTTTTTTTTGCAAGTTATAGGGCAATAAATACAAGTAGCACTTTGTTATTTCCAAACCACTTTTTTTCAAAATTAGCACTAGTTACATTGGAACCCTGATATCTGTCAGGAATACCTAAATTTTTTTTAAAAAAAAACCCAAAGTATTGATCTAGGCCCATTTTGGTATATTTCATGCCACCATTTCACCGCCAAATGCGATCACAAAAAAAAAAAAAGTTAACTTTTCACAAATTTTGTCACAAACTTTAGGTTTCCCACTGAAATTATTTACAAACAACTTCTGCAATTATGGCACAAATGGTTGTAAATGCTTCTCTGGGATCCCCTTTTTTCAGAAATAACAGACTTATATGGCTTTGGGGTTGCTTTTTGGTATTTAGAAGGCCGCTAAATGCCGCTGCGCACCACACGTGTTTTATGCCCAGGAGTGAAGGGGTTAATTATGGAGCTTGTAGGGAGCTTGTAGGGTTAATTTTAGCTTTAGTGTAGTGTAGTAGACAACCCCAAGTATTGATCTAGGCCCATTTTGGTATATTTTATGCCACCATTTTACCGCCAAATGCGAGCAAATAAAAAAAAAACTTTACATTTTTCACAATTTTAGGTTTCTCACTGAAATAATTTACAAACAGCTTGTGCTATTATGGCAGAAATTGTTGTAAAAGCTTCTCTGGGATCCCCTTTGTTCAGAAATAGCAGACTTATATGGCTTTGGCGTTGCTTTTTGGTAATTAGAAGGCCGCTAAATGCTGCTGCGCACCACACGTGAATTATGCCCAGCAGTGAAGGGGTTAAATTAGGTAGCTTGTAGGGAGCTTGCAGTGTTAATTTTAGAGATCAGCCTCCCATCTGACACATCCCACCCCCTGATCCCTCCCAAACAGCTCTCTTCCCTCCCCCAACCCACAATTGTTACCGTCATCTTAAGTACTGGCAGAAAGTCTGCCAGTACTAAATAAGAGTTTTTTTTTTTTTTTTTAAATAAAAATAATAAAATCTTTTAGCTGGGATGGACCCCTGCATTAGCCCCAACCTCCCTGATCCCCCCTCCAGCTCTCTAACCCTCTACCCTACCTAATTACCGCCATCTTGGGTACTGGTAGCTGTCTGCCAGTACCCACTTTGGCCCCAAAAAACAAAGTATTTTTATTTTATTTTTTAATTAACTCTTTCTGTAGTGTAGCAGCCCCTCCACAATACCTCCACCCCCCTCCCCCTCCCAGATCAATTTATATTTGAAAAATGTTTTTTACCTTTCCCTGGCTTTCTACCCTCATTGGTGTCAGTGTGGCTAATGCGCGTGCTTGCATGTGTACGCCTTGTGCACGCGCACCTCGTGCACACGCCCCCGTGCACGCGCACTATGGTCACGCGCACGCACGCGAGTCTTGTGAACGCGCACGCACGCTCCCTCCCACCTGGACAATGACACCATCACTACCGGTGCAGAGAGGGCCACAGAGTGGCTCTCTCTGCATCGGAGGCTTGTAAAGGGGTATTGCAGGATGCCTCCATATTGAGGCATCACTGCAATACCCTCAGAGCTGCTGGAAGCGATTGTGATCACTTCCAGCACTCTGTTAGACAACTGACGTACCAGGTAAATCCATTGTCATTAACTGTTAGTTTTTGCATGACGTACATGGTACGTAAGTTGTCATTAAGGGGTTAACTCGTCCGCCACCTCTGAGGTGGCGGACAGCAACCATCCTGATCAGATACGATAGGGTTGATTGACACCCTATGCTAGCAGCCGATTGGCCACAAATGTCCAGGGGGTGGTATTGCACAAGCATTTTACACAAAATGCTTGTTCAATAATAAATGCTGACAGTGTATGTTGTCGGCATTTATCAATGTGGGGCGAACATGATCCGCTACAGCGGATCATGTCTGCCTGCACATTAATAAATTAGCCCCATGGTGTCAAAATGCTAGTGATGCTCTATAGCCCTTTTAAGGTGTATAATTATAACATGTTCTCATTGCATAAAATTGTGTTTTATTATTATCACAATTTTATTATTATGTAATCTTTTTTAATAAGAAAAAACTACAACATTATGAAAGTTTTAGGATTTATTTTAAATAGATGTGAATATTAAAAAAATATGTGTTTGTTTAATGGTTCTTAAGTATAGTCAATAGTATTTTCTTTTTTATTGAGGTTTATAAGAAAATATACTTACAGGGTAAGACAAGGATATATCCACTATGTGTAGGTAGAGATTAAAGCAAAATTAAAATGTTGCATAACAATATGGAGAAAATATCATTTTCGCTGAAATCTTAAAATAGAAAACTGCCGTTTTTAAACATAGAACTCCATTACCTTAGTCCCCGTTTATTGAAAAGAGTTAGAAAATATCCCATCTACATCAACTATTCCCCATTTTTGGACCAGCAGTCATAGAGACATGCAATGAGGGATATATAAGGGGAGTTTAAACTAAAGGCTACTTTTGTACCCAAGATTATGAAAGAAACTGATGAAACAGCACCACTAAAACATTTTTAACATAGGTTAACAAGGAATGAGAGAACGAAAAAAGGGGATGGATCATATGAATAATTCTATCAATGTATTTAAGGACTTCCAAACTGAGATATCTGGAGGTATCCTTAAATCAGTTAGAGTTGAGTGTTTAATGTACAGAGTGCTGTCTGCCTGATATTTAAGTGCAACTGTCTTGGAGTTCAGCTGATTTTCAACACTACAAATTTATCTTGAACTCCTACTACTCTGCCCTTAATTTCCATAAGCAACACTACTTATCTACTCTTATCTCTAATCTTTCTTCAAACCCAAAACGTTTGTTCTCCACTTTCAATGCTCTTCTCTGCCCTCCCCCACCTCCTAATACAACTTCTCTGTCAGCTCAAGACTTTGCCAACCACTTCAAGAACAAAATCAACTCCATCAGAAATTAAATCAGCTCTCAACATAATTCCATTCTCTCACCCCCTCAAATGCTCTCAATCAACCACAACCCACATAACCTTAAACTTAGCTCATTCTCCCCTGTTACTGAGGAAGAAGTTTCGGCACTTATACTGCGCTCTCACCTCACTACCTGTCCCCTTGAACCTATCCCCTCACAGCTACTCCCCTCCCTCTTTGCCACCCTTACCCCTATACTCACACACACTTTCAACCTCTCCTTCAGCACCGGTATATTTCCCTCATCGCTGAAACATGCACTGGTCACACTTATCCTCAAAAAACCTTCCCTTGGTCCTACCTCCCCATCCAACTACCGCCCTATTTCCCTCCTCCCTCTTGCATCAAAGCTTCTTGAAAAACTAGCTTATGCACGCCTATCCCATTTCCTTACAATAAACTCCCTCCTTGACCCATTGCAATCTGGATTTTGTCCCATCACCACAGAAACAGCAATTGTTAAGGTTACCAACGACCTACTTACAGCAAAATCAAAAGGCCACTTCTCTCTGCTTATTCTCCTTGATCTGTCCGCAGCCTTTGATACTGTTGACCACCCTCTCTTGCTCCAAATCCTCCAATCCTTCGGCATATGTGACACAGCCCTCTCATGGCTGTCAAACCGTACCTTTAGTGCAGCCTTCTCTGGGGCCTCCTCTTCCCCATCACCACTTTCTGTCGGAGTACCGCAAGGCTCTGTCCTCGGTCCCCTTCTCTTCTCAATCTACACGTCATCACTAGGTTCCCTAATAAAGTCCCATGGTTTGCAATATCATTTGTATGCCGACGACACTGAAATCTACTTCTCTGCACCAGACCTTCCTCCTTCCTTGCTAACCTGTGTCACTAACTGTCTTTCTCACATCTCCAACTGGATGTCCTCTCACTACCTCAAGCTAAATCTCTCCAAAACTGAGCTCCTTATTTTCCCCCCTTCTTCAAAACTCTCCACCCCCAATCTGTCTATAACTGTCAACAACTCCATCATTACCCCTACCCCGCATGCCCGATGTCTCAGGGTCACATATGACACAGATCTTTCTTTCACTCCTCACATTCAGTCTTTTGCTAAAGCCTGCCGCTTCCACCTTAAAAACATCTCTAAAATTAGACACTTCCTTGCACAAGACACAACTAAGATTTTAATCCACTCTCTCATCCTCTCCCACCTCGATTACTGCAACTCTGTCCTCTCTAGTCTCCCCACCTACCGCCTAGCTCCTTTACAATCCTTAATAAATGCCTCTGCCAGACTCATCTTCCTTACAAGTCACTCTTCATCTGCTGCACCTCTCTGCCAATCTCTTCACTGGCTTCCTCTTGCCTCTAGGATCAAACACAAAATTCTCACTCTGACATACAAAGCCCTCAACTGCACTGCTCCCCCCTATATCTCAGATCTTGTCTCCAGATACTCTCCCTCCCGTCCCCTTCGTTCTGCTCACGAACTCCTCCTCTCCTCCTCTCTTGTAACCTCATCACACTCCCATTTACAGGACTTCTCCAGACTGGCTCCCATCTTGTGGAACTCTCTGCCTCGCTCCACAAGACTCTCTTCTAGTTTTAAAAGCTTCAAGTGCTCCCTAAAGACTCTACTGTTCAGGGATGCATACAACCTACGCTAACCTTACTTTATACCAGTTCCTCTCCTCCATTGATATCCCCTGAACCCCCATAGCATGTAAGCTTAAGAGTCCAGCTGTTTTTTGATCACCTTCTCAAGAGCTGACTACAACAGTGCAACTCTTGGCAGGGCCCTCTACCCATTTGATCCCTATAACTGTTTTTTTGTACTCCGCCTTTGTTAATAGCGCTGCGGAATCTGTTGGCGCTCTACAAATAACCGATAATAATAATAATAACTGTTAACTTGGTATTAAAGCTTGATATGCAAAGCTGAGCCGATATAACTTTTGAATGCAAAAAGCATGGCAGTGGGCCTTGGGGTGCACCAGCTCAACAAAAAAAAAATTAAAGTATGCAATATAAAGCACAGCTATAGCATATCCCTGGGGCAATAACATTTTGGGAATATTGAAGAGAAAAAAAGACAGCTTCTCCATTTAGACCAGTACAATGTATAATCACTAACTATCATTGTGCTGCATATAAATTGAATCTCTAGTAGCTATTTCAATATCTATTTGCATATCTTAATAATCCTTTTATCCAGGAAAATAAACAATCTGTTAATATCATCAGACATTTTCTGTACAGTATTGAAAGAAAAATACTGCATAAAAATGAACTGAGCTTTAAGATAAGCTAATATTTTCTAAAAGTAGCATCACTATAAAGGCAACAAAGAGCCTATGAAAAATAAGGTTACATATTTATTTCACACTATAAACAGGATAACATGTAGTTATATAGGAGCTTGGAGGAGTCTCATTCAGAACCATCGTATAGCAAGTATTACTAAAGGGCATAGAGGTCTGCTTAGTGGACAAAATTACAGAAGTAACATCCACAGATTGCATATGAAATTATGCAGGAATCCCAAGATCTATGATTAGTTTTAGCATTGATTAGTGTTGTTTCCATAAGAATGGCCTTTAATAAACACTTGATTATCACTGATTGTAGTCTGGTAGGCTTTACTGTGAAAATTTAAGGTTCTGCTTCAATGTGCCATGAGCAGTAAGGCGAATCTAGTTCCAGGTCACTAGTGGTAAGGACAAGCAACAGTGACTTGTGAGCTTTAGTGGTAGTAGATCTCTGCAAGGTTGAAGTGGAAATGTATAGATTTTTGTGTAGGCAGGTAGATAGCAAGTCCTGTGTGAAAGGACTCTTTTTGTGTCGTTGTACACATCGTGTGAGCAGTCTCCAGTATTCACTTGCTCCTTACACCTGCCGTGTAATAAACATTCTTCCTGGCATTCACTAGATGAGCAATTTGAAAATAACTTCTCAAATGCAAATATCAAGTGGTTCTCCAATTCAGCCAGGTGTTCATCAAGCACTTGCACAGTGCCATAACTCCCATTATAACAATTTAGCATTCTACTCAAAAGTCATATTGTACAGCTTGAGGTTCACAGAAAAAAGCATAGGACTCAACTGGCTCAGTGGACACAATACTACAGGAATGTGAGCAGGAATCAGGTCACAATTACAAATTATTGCTATATTCATTTGCACCATGGTACTTCTACCAAACAACCCAATAACTCATAAGTTTATTTATGCCTGCCGCCTCTGAAACTCTATTATATACTCCACTAGGTATTGTTCACTGGGAATTTACCAGTACCTATGTAGTGTTTGAACTTTGAGTATGCTTCAAGGGACACTAAACCCAAATTTTTTCTTTCATGATTCAAATATAGCATGCAATTTTAAGTAACTTTCTAATTTACTCCTATTATACATTTTTATTCATTCGCTTGCTATCTTTAAGCAGGAATGTGATGCATAGGAGCCAGACCATTTTTGGTTGAGAACCTTGGTTATGCTTGTTTATTGGTGGGTAAATGTAAGCCTCCAATAAGCAAGCGCTATCCATGGTGCTGAACCTAAAATGTGTCGGCAGCTAAGATTTACATTCCTGCTTTTAAATAAAGATAGCAAGAGACCAAAGAAAAATCGATAATAGGAGTAAATTAGAAAGTTGCTTAAAATGTCATGCTCTATCTGAATCATGGAAGAAAAAAAAATTGGGTTCATTATCCCTTTAACACTAGCTGCTAGTAAGGGCTGAAATAAATTACAAACCAATACATTGCATCTTCTTTGGCAGCAATTGGTTAATGGTAACAACATTACTATATAAAACATTAAAGGCCAGATTACAAGTGGAGCTCTATTTACGCTGCCCTGAATAACACAAGCACACGCTAATGTGCACTGGTTTTACAAGTTGACAGCAATGCGAATGTGAGCTCACTTTCACAATGCTGGGAAGCATTGCACTCATGAGAGTGTGTTTCCATAGGCTCCAATGGGAACCTCATTCTGATGCCATCATATATGGCACAGAACAAAAGTACAATAAAGGGGGTAAGTCGTGCAGCGATGGCAGCAAATTGTAAATATTGTTACTACTTGTAATGACTGATTATTTATTGCACGCCTGCAAATGGGCAAAGTTGCCCGTTTGTGGGCACACAATAAATTAGCCCTCCCCTTGTAATGTAGCCCTAAGGGATCAATCACAATCCTTTATAAAAATGTATAAATAGATCTTTACTTCCAGTAAAGAAATGATCTAATTTTTAGATCTAGATATAGAAGTTTAAGATGGTACTCACTTCAAAAAGGTAGATGCTAATAGATTGGTGCATTCAAATAGTTGCCACTTTAGAAGGTGGACAGAGAATATCCCTAAATGATGATATGAAAGAATAAGGAGAAATTGCACTAAACTAGTGGAATATAATTAACAAGTAGAGAAATCCTTAAACAAAGATTTGCAGAAAGAGGATATAAAAAAAATATCTAATAATAACACAAGCTAAAGAGTGTGCAAATAATAGGGATGAAAAATAATTATTAGAATATAAGGAAAAAAATAAATCAAATTAAATAGAAGGAAATAAAATATCAGTACCTTTGAAAACAGATTATAACTGTGATTATAGAATATTAAACAGAATCCTGAATAAACATTGGTACCTGGCAAAGCTTGATCTTGTAATAGAGTAAGCAAAATCTTCCGGCGCACCCGGCAGCAGTGAGACTTAATCACAAAAACACCAAGCAAAGTTGAAATAAATGAATATTTATACCTGTTTATTTGGAAAGTCCTTCACATATACAGTTAGGCATAATGTTATCCCACAGGTAGGATTGAAAAACAGCAATAGACAGGCAGCAAGGTAGAAAAATATAGAGACTGGTCAGACGCGTTTCCTTGTGTTACATCCTCAGTGTAATAGAGATAGAGTAACTCCATATCCAAAAATTATTTATAGAAAAGCAAAAAATTTAACTATAATAGGGATAGAGAGTTTGATTTTTGGTGGGGAATGTGTTAATTATTATTATTATTATTATCTGTTATTTGTAGAGCACCAACAGATTCCGCAGCGCTATTAACAAAGGCGGAGTACAAAAAAATAACAGTTATAGGGATCAAATGGGTAGAGGGCCCTGCCAAGAGTTGCACTGTTGTACTCAGCTCTTGAGAAGGTGATCAACAAACAGCTGGACTCTTAAGCTTACATGCTAGGGGGGTTCAGGGGATAGCAATGGAGGAGAGGAACTGGTATAAAGTAAGGTTAGCGTAGGTTGTATGCATCCCTGAACAGTAGAGTCTTTAGGGAGCACTTGAAGCTTTTAAAACTAGAAGAGAGTCTTGTGGAGCAAGGCAGAGAGTTCCACAAGATGGGAGCCAGTCTGGAGAAGTCCTGTAAACGGGAGTGTGATGAGGTGACAAGAGAGGAGGAGAGTAGGAGGTCTTGAGCAGAGCGAAGGGGACGGGAAGGAGAGTATCTGGAGACAAGATCTGAGACATTGGGGGGAGCAGTGCAGTTGAGGGCTTTGTATGTCAGAGTGAGAATTTTGTGTTTGATCCTAGAGGCAAGAGGAAGCCAGTGAAGAGATTGGCAGAGAGGTGCAGCAGATGAAGAGCGACTTGTAAGGAAGATGAGTCTGGCAGAGGCATTCATTAAGGATTGTAAAGGAGCTAGGCGGTAGGTGGGGAGACCAGAGAGGACAGAGTTGCAGTAATCGAGGCGGGAGAGGATGAGAGAGTGGATTAAAATCTTAGTTGTGTCTTGTGTAAGGAAGTGTCTAATTTTAGAGATGTTTTTAAGGTGGAAGTGGCAGGCTTTAGCCAAAGACTGAATGTGAGGAGTGAAAGAAAGATCTGAGTCAAATGTGACCCCGAGACATCGGGCATGCGGCCGGGGTAGGGGTAATGATGGAGTTGTCGACAGTTATAGAGAGATTGGGGGTGGAGAGTTTTGAAGAAGGGGGGAAAATAAGGAGCTCAGTTTTGGAGAGATTTAGCTTGAGGTAGTGAGAGGACATCCAGTTGGAGATGTGAGAAAGACAGTTAGTGACACGGGTTAGCAAGGAATGAGAAAGGTCTGGTGCAGAGAAGTAGATTTGGGTGTCGTCGGCATACAAATGATATTGTAAACCATGGGACTTTATTAGGGAACCTAGTGATGACGTGTAGATTGAGAAGAGAAGGGGACTGAGGACAGAGACTTGCGGTACTCCGACAGAAAGTGGTGACGGGGCAGAGGAAGCCCCAGAGAAGGCTACACTAAAGGTACGGTTTGACAGGTAGGAAGAGAATCACGAGAGGGCTGTGTCACATATGCCGAAGGATTGGAGGGTTTGGAGCAAGAGAGGGTGTTCAACAGTGTCAAAGGCTGCGGACAGATCAAGGAGAATAAGCAGAGAGAAGTGGCCTTTTGATTTTGCTGTAAGTAGGTCATTGGTAACCTTAACAATTGCTGTTTCTGTGGAGTGATGGGGACGAAATCCAGATTGCAATGGGTCAAGGAGGGAGTTTATTGTAAGGAAATGGGAAAGGCGTGCATAAGCTAGTTTTTCGAGAAGCTTTGATGCAAGAGGGAGGGGGGAAATAGGGCGGTAGTTGGATGGGGAGGTAGGATCAAGGGAAGGTTTTTTGAGGATAGGTGTGACCAGTGCATGTTTCAGCGATGAGGGAAATATACCGGTGCTGAAGGAGAGGTTGAAAGTGTGTGTGAGTATAGGGGTAAGGGTGGCAGAGAGGGAGGGGAGTAGCTGTGAGGGGATAGGGTCAAGGGGACAGGTAGTGAGGTGAGAGCGCAGTATAAGTGCTGAAACTTCTTCCTCAGTAACAGGGGAGAATGAGCTAAGTTTAAGGTTATGTGGGTTGTGGTTGATTGAGAGCATTTGAGGGGGTGAGGGAATAGAATTATGTTGAGAGCTGATTACATTTCTGATGGAGTTGATTTTGTTATTGAAGTGGTTGGCAAAGTCTTGAGCTGACAGAGAAGTTGTATTAGGAGGTGGGGGAGGGCGGAGAAGAGTATTGAAAGTGGAGAACAAACGTTTTGGGTTTGAAGAAAGATTAGAGATAAGAGTAGAGAAGTAGTGTTGCTTATGGAAAGTAAGGGCAGAGTAGTAGGAGTTCAAGATAAATTTGTAGTGTTTAAAATCAGCTGAACTCCTAGATTTTCTCCAGTGCCGCTCAGCAGTACGGGAACATCTGCGTAGGTATCGTATCAGTGGAGTATGCCAGGGCTGAGGATGAGTGTTTGATTTCCGAGCTATGGTAAGAGGGGCGAGATTGTCAAGGACGGATGTAAGGGTGGAATTATAATGGCAGATAGATTGGTCAGGGCATGAAAAGGAGGAGAAGGATGAGAGGAGAAGTTTGATGGAATTAGAAAACTGTTGATCTAATGACGTAATGCTTCTGTGAAGTTTGGTGTGAGGAGCAGAAGGAGGGAGAGTTGTAGGGAGGGATGATATGTTGCAAGTAAGGAGATGGTGGTCAGAAAGAGGAAAGGGGGAGTTTGTGAAGTTTGAGAGGGTGCATCGATAGCTAAAGATCAGGTCAAGGGAGTGACCATCTTTGTGAGTGGGAGAATCAGTCCATTGTGACAAACCAAAAGAGGAAGTGAGTTGCAGAAGTTGTTTTGCAGAGGAGGCAGTGGGATTGTCAAGAGGGATGTTGAAGTCACCAAGAATGAGGGAAGGGGTGTCTGAGGAAAGGAAATAAGGTAGACATGTAGCCAAGTGATCTAGAAATTGAGTTGAGGAGCCAGGAGGACGGTATATGACTGCGACACATATAGAAAGAGGAGAGAATAAGTGAATCATGTGGGTTTCAAATGAAGAAAATGTGAGAGAAAAGATGGGGTGTATTTGTTGAAAGGTGCAATGAGAGGAAAGTAAAATACCAACACCACCTCCTTGTCTATTACCAGACCTAGGAGTGTGGCTGAAGTGGAGACCCCCATGTGACAGAGCAGCAGTGGATGCTGTGTCTAGGGGAGAGAGCCAGGTTTCTGTTAGGGCCAGAAGGTTGAGGGAGCGGGAGATAAAGAGGTCATGTATAGAAGTGAGTTTGTTGCAAACAGAGCGAGAGTTCCAAAGTGCACAAGTGAAAGGGGAAGTGGCTTTTGATGCAAGATGAATGTGAGTAAGGTTGTCAGAGTTTTGTTTTTTGAGTCTGTGGGATGGTACACATGGATGTGCATGGCTAGGCAGTTGTTGGGGACCAGGATTAGGGGAGATGTCGCCAGCAGTTAGTAGAAGCAAGAGGGAGAGTGACATGAGATGAGATACAGATTTGCAGTAGTGAGACTGCTTTTGAGACAAGGTGCTGGGGGGAGAGAGAGTGTATAGGAATAGGTAAAGTTCATGAGTACAAAAGTAATGTAAGTTTAAGAGAGATGGGCTAATAAACAGTGAAGGTGGAGAGGGAGAAGGAGTAATTGAGTAATGTAGTTTGTTATAGAGACAGAAGGCAGCAAAAAGGAATAAGATGATATTAGGCATTTTTACAAAAGAGGGAACCAGTTGAACACATAAGACACAGTATTACAGTAGCAATTGCATTTGAAAACAGTAAGGTATATCAAACATAATATTACAGAAGTACTTGCCTTGTGTCTTGCCCCTTGCCCAATCCTTGTTCAATTCTTGTATAATTCTATTGCTATATTGCTAGTGAATCACTTATAAAATGTTCACTTTGAAAATGTGAACATATGCTATTGTTACAATGTACACTGCCCATGCAATGCACCCCTGTGCAATGCACATCCCAAACTAGTGTGAAATATATGCAGGGAGGGCAGTCAGCTGAGTCCACTAAATTTAGTTGATTGCTAATCAAAGACAATTGGAAAGGCCAATTGGAAAGTTAGATTCTGGTCTGGTCAGGGTGAGATGTTAAGTAAACAGACAATAAAATTTGGGGGAGGTTAAAACTATGGAATAAGACAGCTATACGTTTTAGAATAATAGCAAGTATTGATAAGGATAGTTTATATCCCTGTTTTACTTGTAGATTTTGCAAATATAGCTGCAAAACAAAAATCTATAGATCTTAACAAACTGGTGAAGAATTTAAAATAAAAGAAACTATTAGATGTCAAGATAGGGGAGTAATATAACAGTATTTAGGGGAAACATCAAGAACCCTAAGAGAACAGATTAGGGAACACCTCTGCAATATTAAGAAAGGTGATCAGGACACATACCGGCCTCTATAAACATTTTAGGAAAGTATATTCTAACAGATTGAGTGACTTCAAATTTTGGGGGGGTATGCAAATTAAAATCAAATTGGAGAGGGGGAAATTTTGAACATAAGCTGTTAAAGAAAGAAGCAGAATTAATATATAAATTACAGATCTTATACCCTAATGGTCTTACTGCTGAATTTGATGTAATGTCCTTTTTTACAAGGTGATAGGTACATATATATACATTTGGTATTATCTAATAAGACCACCTTAAACAAAAAGTCCACCTTTATTAATGACTGTACAAGTGGACACAGCAGATGAGAGAAAAAACATGGCTTTAAAAAGAAGGAGAACCAATAGTATAATTGCACAAATGCTCAACAAATGGGATAACAACGTACCTATAGATGCTTCATTATCTGAAACAGAGACTAAAGAAAAGATACCTGTACCTCAATAACCATCAGCAAATTAACTGTGCAGAAGTAGCAGTTTAAGACTGAGATTTAAAGTGTCAAGTGGTGTCTAAACTGTAAAACTATAACCTAATGGCAGCTATGTGACAGGCTGGTCACGTGACCAATGAGCACAAGTTGGAGAACGCAGACCAAGATGAGGCTGCTGCATCAAATGTTATAACAAAACTGTAGACTAAATCCATCCATGCCGGTCACCAGGAAGAAAGGATTTAACCGGAGGTGTAAATCTAAGTAACTCTGATATTGGAGAGAGTTTTGGCTGGACATTACAACCGCGGGTGAGTGCATTTCTAGTGTTCAGAACATTACCATTTAACACACAGAATTATATGGTTAACCCATCCACCTGATAAGGACGTATTCTTAATATGAAAAAATATATATCTATAGTACTCTCAGATGCTGATGGGTATAGTGAATATAATAAAATATCAAATGCTGAGTAAATTAGAATAATATTTATTCAGTATTTAATAACAAATAAAAACTATATGAACTTTATAGGTCTAGACATATGACACCAGTGTCTAAAAACATTCAAATATTCCAACTTCAAATATGTAACAGCTTCAAATATATAATTGGATAAAAACAGTTCCAGATATAAAAAAATCAATATGAGAATATATCAGATATATCGGTATGGGAAATATCAGATAATTGCTGAAGTTAGACAAGTAAACGTTATTGTTAGCAAGTTCTTAGGCTCATTCAGTGCTACTGACCCGTGCAACGTGAGTGTTTTATATCACTATGTGCAATATTCACATAGTGATATAAAACACTCACGTTGCAATTGAGAGTCAGGAATTGCAACTTTGTAGCACCACCTAATTTTGGATACTGTCACTCAAACTTCTTCTTTGGGATAAGAGTTTTTAAGGTCTGCCCATTTCTGTACATCTCTCCAGGACATATATACCTACACTGTTTCTTATGAGGATATATTCTTTCAAGATTGAAGTGTATTGGGAAAGTAAGAGCCATTGCAGCCAATTATAGTGTAAAGTTTCTGTGGATTTATAAATCCCTAAAGCGTAGGGGCTACTAAGGTCGCAATTATTTTTTAGCATATATATCCCAAGGGAGTTCCCTATATGTTGGTTTGTTTGTTTTAGATATTGCAATTTGCAATGTACATATATTAAGCTTGAACTAAACCGTAATTTTGTGCATAGGCATTTTTAAATATATTTTTAAATATTTATAAACACTATTGATATTTGCTATCCACATTTAGTAATTAATAATAGACGAGCGTCGAATGCATCCAAATTCCCAAATCGGAAAATCCTGAAAAATTCAGAAAATGAATAAATGGGTCTCCGAATTTTTAGATCCATTATTCATATTCTGAATTTTTCATTGTTCTAATCTAAACCGCAATTCTCCAACATCGCCGACACTAACTAAATCACTAAACAAAGCTATTAACCTCTAAACTGCCGTTCCCAAACATCAGACACAAACTAAGCCTATTAACCCCTAAACCGCCGTTCCCAAACATCGCCCACACAAACTAAACCTATTAACCCCTAAACCGCAGTTCCCCGACATCGCCGGCACTAACTAAATAACTACATAAAGCTATAAACCCCTAAACCGCCGCTGCCCGACATCGCCGACACTAACTAAACCTATTAACCCCTAAACCGCAGTTCCCAAACATCGCCAACACAAACTAAACCTATTAACCCCCAAACCACAGTTCAAAAACATTGCAGACACTAACTAAACCTATTAACCCCCAAACTGCCGTTCCCAAACATCGATGACACTAACTAAACCTATTAACCCCTAAACCACTATTCCCAAACATCGCCAAGACTAACTAAACCTATTAACCTCCAAACCACAGTTCCCAAACATCGCCGACACTAAATTAAACTATATTAACCCCTAAACCTAACACCCCCTAACTTTAACATAATTAAATTAGACCTAAATTAAAGTTACAATTATTAATTAACTACCTATTTAAAAATAAATACAAACTTACCTGTGAAATAAAAATAAAACCTAAGCATAAAATAATAAAACCTAACATTACTAAAAATAAAAATCCTAACATTACTAAAAATAAAAAAAACCTAAGATTACTAATACTAATTACTATAATAAATCTTCTGCACACCAATTAATTAAAATGCAATCAATAAAAAGCTACCATTACAAATAATAACAAACGAAATTATATAAAACAATAAAAATTATTCCTATTCTAATACCCCGTTTTAAAGAAAATAAAAACAAACACCCGCTAACATTACAAACCCCGACCCCCCATAAACCTAATCTACCCATTGCCTCAAAAAGGGCATTTGTATGGGCATTGCCCTTAAGGGCAATTGCCTAGATTTAGAGTTTTAAGTTAGAAGGGGTGCGTTAGCTACGCGTGCTTTGTTTCCCCCGCACCTTTTAAACAACGCTGGTATTTAGAGTTCTCAGAAGGGCTGCGTTAGGCTCCAAAAAGGGAGCATAGAGCATAATTTACCGCCACTGCAACTCTAAATACCAGCTTTGCTTACGGACGTGGCCAGCTTCAAAAACGTGCTCGTGCACGATTCCCACATAGGAAACAATGGGGCAGTTTGAGCTGAAAAAAAACCTAACACCTGCAAAAAAGCAGCGTTCAGCTCCTAACGCAGCCCCATTGTTTCCTATGGGGAAACACTTCCTATGTCTGCACCTAACACCCTAACATGTACTCCGAGTCTAAACACCCCTAATCTTACACTTATTAACCCCTAATCTGCCGCCCCCGCTATCGCTGACCCCTGCATTATATTATTAACCCCTAACCTGCCGCTCCGTACACCGCCGCAACCTACATTATACCTATGTACCCCTAATCTGCTGCCCCTAACACTGCAGACCCCTATATTATATTTATTAACCCCTAATCTGCCCCCCCCAATGTCGCCGCTACCTTACCTACACTTATTAACCCCTAATATGCCGACCGGACCTCACCGCTACTCTAATAAATGAATTAACCCCTAAAGCTAAGTCTAACCCTAACATTAACACCCCCCCTAAGTTAAATATAATTTAAATCTAACGAAATAAAATAAATCTTATTAAATAAATTAATCCTATTTAAAGCTAAATACTTACCTGTAAAATAAACCCTAATATAGCTACAATATAACGAATAATTATATTGTAGCTATTTTAGGATTTATATTTATTTTACAGGCAACTTTGTATTTATTTTAACCAGGTACAATAGCTATTAAATAGTTAATAACTATATAATAGTTACCTAGTTAAAATAATTACAAAATTACCTGTAAAATAAATCCTTACCTACGTTACAATTAAACCTAACACTACACTATCAATAAATTAATTAATAAACTACCTACAATTATCTACAATTAAATCAACTAAACTTAATTACAAAAAACAAACACACACTAAATTACAAAAATAAACAAACACTAAATTACAAAAAATAAAAACAGATTACATGAATTTTAAACTAATTACACCTACTCTAAGCCCCTTCAAAAAATAACAAAGCCCCCCAAAATAAAAAAAATGCCCTACCCTATTCTAAAATAAAAATTTTACAGCTCTTTTACCTTACCAGCCCTTAAAAGGGCCTTTTGCGGGGCATGCCCCAAATAATTCTGCTGATCCAAGCCAATCAGCCAATCAGATTAAGCTCGCATTCTAATGCCTGATCGGAACAGCCAATAGAATGCGAGCTCAATCTGATTGGCTGATTGGATCAGCCAATCCGATTGAACTTGAATCTGATTGGCTGATTCAATCAGCCAATCAGATTTTTCCTACCTTAATTCCAATTGGCTGATAGAATCCTATCAGCCAATTGGAATTCGAGGGACGCCATCTTGGATGACGTCCCTTAAAGGAACCTTCATTCGTCGGGAGTCGCCGGAAGAAGAGGATGGATCCGCATCGGTTGCTTCAAGATGGTCCCGCTCCGCGCCGGATGGAAGAAGATAGAAGATGCCGCCTGGATGAAGATGTCTACCGGTCAGGATGCCCTCTTCTTGCCGGATAGGATGAAGACTTCGGACCCTCTTCTGGACCTCTTCTTGCCGGATAGGATGAAGACTTCGGACCCTCTTCTGGACGGATCGGTGATACCCGGCGTGGTGAAGACAAGGTAGGAAGATCTTCAGGTGCTTAGTATTAGTTTTTTTAAGGGGGGTTTGGGTTAGACTAGGGGTATGTGGGTGGTGGATTGTAATTTTGGGGGTTATTGTATGTTTTTTTACAGGCAAAAGAGCAGAATTCTTTGGGGCATGCCCTGCAAAAGGCCCTTTTAAGGGCTGGTAAGGTAAAAGAGCTGTAAATTTTTTATTTTAGAATAGGGTAGGGCATTTTTTTATTTTGGTGGGTTTTGTTATTTTTTTAGGGGGCTTAGAGTAGGTGTAATTAGTTTAAAATTCTTGTAATCTTTTTTTATTTTTTGTAATTTAGTGTTTGTTTTTTTGTAATATAGTGGGTTTTTTTTTTGTAATTTAGTTTAGTTGATTTAATTGTAGATAATTGTAGATAGTTTATTTAATTAATTTATTGATAGTGTAGTGTTAGGTTTAATTGTAACTTAGGTTAGGATTTATTTTACATGTAATTTTGTACTTATTTTAACTAGGTAGCTATTAAATAGTAAATAACTATTTAATAGCTATTGTACCTGGTTAAAATAAATACAAAGTTGCCTGTAAAATAAATATAAATCCTAAAATAGCTACAATGTAATTATTATTTATATTGTAGCTATATTAGGGTTTATTTTACAGGTAAGTATTTAGCTTTAAATAGGAATAATTTTTTTAATAAGATTTATTTTATTTCGTTAGATTTAAATTATATTTAACTTAGCTTTAGGGGTTAATACATTTATTAGATTAGCGGTGAGGTCCGGTCAGCAGATTAGAGGTTAATAATTGTAGGTAGGTAGTGGCGACGTTGGGGGGGGCAGATTAGGGATTAATAAATATTATGTAGGGGTCGGCGATGTTAGGGGCAGCAGATTAGGGGTACATAGGGATAATGTAGGTTGCGGCGGTGTGCGGTCGGCAGATTAGGGGTTAAAAAAATTTAATAGAATGGCGGCGATGTGGGGGGCCTCGGTTTAGGGATACATAGGTAGTTTATGGGTGTTAGTGTACTTTAGAGCACAGTAGTTAAGAGCTTTATGAACTGGCGTTAGCCCAGAAAGCTCTTAACTCCTAGCTTTTTTCTGCGGATGGAGTCTTGTCGTTAGAAATTTCTAACGCTCACTTCAGCCAAGACTCTAAATACCGGCGTTAGAAAGATTTCATTGAAAAGATAGGATACGCAATTGACGTAAGGGGATCTGCGGTATGGAAAAGTCGCAGCTGGAAAGTGAGCGTTAGACCCTTTCCTGACTGACTCTAAATACCAGCGGGCTGTAAAAACCACCGTTAGGACACCCTAACGCTGGTTTTGATGGCTAACGCAGAACTCTATATCTAGGCGTAAGATTGCAAAAAATAATAAATGAAATTATCCAAATTAGTAAAAATTAAACCTAATCTTATAACCTTATAAAAACAAAAAAGCCACCCAAAATAAAAACACCTCCTAATCTAACAATAAACTACCAATAGCGCTTAAAAGGGCTTTTTGTAGGTCATTGCCCTAAGTTAAACAGCTTTTACCTAAAAAAAATTGCAAAGTCCCCCCTAACCGTAAACCCCCCCCCCCACCCAACCAACCAGCAAAAATAAAACTAAGTCTAAAATGAACCTAAGCTACCCATTGCCCCTAAAGGGGCATTTGTATGGGCTTTGCCCTTAAAGGGGCAATCAGCTCTTTAGTGCCCATTAAAAAATAAAAAAATCGAATAAAAAACCCACACCAAAAAAAAAAAGAAAAAAACTGACACTAACCCCAGAAAATGTACTCACCGTTCCTGAAGAAGTTCAGGCGGAGCAAAGTCTTCATCCAGGCAGCGAAGATTTTCTTCCAAGGCGGCATCATCTTCTATCTTCTTCCCGGAGGTGCAGAGTGGTTTTCGCTGATGCACGGATCCAGAGCACTGGTCTATGTCCAGATTGCTGGTCCTCTTCAGCGGCGGCATCCTTCACCAATGTTGATCCTCTTTATGCAATTGTCTGCCGCATACTGAAGATTGAATGCAAGGTACACCTTTAAATTATAAAAATTCAAATCAGCCAATAGGATAAGTGTGGTACCGCTAAATTTTTAGCGTTATTTACGCACTGGGTTTAGTGCACTACTTGTAATCTTGTAGTTAATTTGCATTGCAATGTATGTTTGATCTTAGTATTTTAATTTAAAGGGACAGTCAACACCAGAATTTTTGTTGTTTTAAATGATAGATAATCCCTTAATTACCCATTTTTTAGTTTTGTATAACCAATACAGTTATATTAATACACTTTTTACCTCTGTGATTACCGTGTATCTAAGCCTCTGCAAGCTGCCCCCTTATTTCAGTTCTTTTGACAGACTTGCATGTTAGTCAATCAGTGCTCACTCCTCGGTAAATTCATGTGCATAAGCTCAATGTTATCTATATGAAACACATGAACTATCACCCTCTAGTGGTGAAAATCTGTCAAATGCAGAGGTGGCCTTCAAGGTCTAAGAAATTAGCATATGAACCTCCTAGGTTTAGCTTTCAACTAAGAATACCAAGAGAACAAAGCAAAATTAGTGTTAAAAATGAATTGGAAAGTGTTTTAAAATGACATGCTCTATTTGAATCATGAAAGATTTTTTGGACTTGACTGTCCCTTTAAATAAAGTTAATATATCATATATTAGTTTGTAAAAAAGGAACCTAAGACTCAAATTTATTTATAGAACTTTTATTGAAACAAAGTCCAATTATCCTAACTGTGATGGGATAAAGATTTTATTAAAGAGACAGAAGCATATGTAGGCTAGGATTCTAGCTGCATATTTCCATGAGAACCTACCTGTAAATTATGCTGTGACTCCTCAAAATTCTTTAGTCAATGACATGAAAGTAAGTTTAGGGTTTTAATTAGTTTTCCATGTAAGGGTCAGGAGCTCTCTGTCATGTTATTGGGATTTCTGTAGAAACCCCTGCGGATATCTGGTGTAGTGGAGCACATTTTGATTTTTTAAATATCACATGCTTACTCTTAAAATCATATAGCTGGAGACTTGTGATATGACTAATCAATTTCCCCAGCTGATAAAATGTCAGAAAATTTAGAGTTTGAAATTGATACAGGTATAGCATTAGTTTCAAATCTATTCTTTTGTTTTTTGTTATTGTCAGAAACTGTCTGTCTTATTAAAGGAATTTCTGTAGAAACAGAAGTCAGGGTGTCATCAGAAATCTGGTGTAGAGGAGCATATTTTAGTTTTTTTTTTTTTTTTTTAAATATATCAGAATTATCCCTAGTGGTTATTTATTTATTTTTTAACTTGCTTATTTATTTAAGTCATATGGGCTCATTTATCAAAAACTGAAAGGGTAAGGTTTTTGCTTGTGTAGCTGCTCCTCCTGCTCTTTGTCAACCAATAACAGGAGAGCAGGGCATGTCAATCATCCCAGTCGGTCTTGACTTAAATAATTTAACTTAAAACTACTGCTGCTACTTGAGTTGCAACCAAACTTGTGTGAGCCTGCATCGCCCGGGCTTAAGAGTTGCATCTGCAGCTTTATAAATAATGCTTAAAGGTTATTCCTGGAGGACTCAACATCTGATTACCAGATGCCTCCAAATGAGGTTGTGGATTATCTTGTGGTCGAAACATGATATGGTAAAATAATGTAATCTATTTCAACAGTTTAAAAAATCTGAATATGTCAACTTGGTCTACAAGAGAAAATATACCTATGTTAGGTATAGAAAAATGACTGCAAATGAGAAAACTATAAGTTTACAAAATAAAACTGTAGAAATTGAATTAATAAAATATAAAATACATTACAGGTACAAATCCCCAAATCTGGAATTCCAAAATTCAAACTTATTTTGAAATCCAAACATTTTAATTAATATTTTATTTAAATAAAATTATCAAAAATAATTAGTTTGTCTTGCCTGTAAGACACACTCTTCAATTTCTGTGTATTTGTTTTTTGTTTTGTTTTTTTTTTGTATTCAAAAGTGCAAATAATAGTGTATAATTATTTATAACAACAAATAATTACTGATTTCTGATTATAGTACTGTACTATCTTTCTAAAGGGGATGTATACAAAAGTATTAAAAATTATATAAAACTACCTTTATTTTACATGTATATGCTGTATATTAAATGTAAATATTGGTTAAAGACACAAGATATTGTTGTTTACACTTGGTTCCATACATTCTCCAAACTGTCCCATTTTGCAGGTGCAAATATTTCAAAATCAAAACTATTAGGAAATCTGAAACCTTTTTCGGTCTCAAGCAGTTTTAATAAATAAAGTCAGTTGCCCCAATGATCAAAAGATTTACGAGGCAGTGAGATATCCAAAAGGGATCTATCCCAGTGTTAAGAAAGTCGGTTAAATACTCTAAGAAGCTTAAATCAGTGTTAAAGGGACATGAAACCCAAATCTTTTCTTTTGTGATTTAAAAAAATTATGCAATTTTAAACAACTTTCTAATTTACTTCTATTATCTCATTATCTTAATTCTCTTGACATACTTTGTTGAAAAGCATATCTAGATAGGCTCAGTAGTTGCTGATTGGTTGCTGCACATAGATGCCTTGTGTGATTGGCTCCCCCATGTGCATTGCTATTTCTTCAATAAAGGATATCTACAAAATGATGCGAAATAGATAATAGAAGTAAATTGGAATGTTGTTTAAAATTGTATTCTCTACTTGAATCATGAAAGAAAATATTTGGGTTTAGTGTCCCTTTAAATTCCTTCATGTCGGGGGGGGGGGGGTGGCAAGTGCTTACATTAGAATTTTGCAGGAAAAATTAAATCATGTGATCGTTGATGTGATCACGTGATTCCAAGGCTGGAATCAGATTATGGGGGACTGACTACACTTTTAGCCTTGCCCCCAGTCTGATTTTCATTTCCTGAAAGGAGGATGCAGGACAACATATAAAAAGGATGTTCCATGCCATCCTAATGGCATTAATACTGTTAGGACGACACGGAACATTCTATCGACGCAAATCGGTTAAAGGCAACATCGCCAAGAGGCATTTTAACTTACATAGCAATGGGTAGTGATGTTAGAAAAATATTCCAAGCATCATCGCTACCCACCTTAACGGTGAAAAGTAAAGGGTCCCTTTTACACATATCACTCAATCAATTAAACGTACAGCAGCCTACAAGAATAACCCCTAACGGCAATAACCTCTATACTACTTAACCCCTAAAACTGCCATTATCCCCATTGCAATTACCCCTACACTACTTAACCCCTAAACTGCCATTACCTCTACTGAAATAAACCCTTCACTACATAACCAGTAAACTGCCATTACCCCAACCACATTAACCCCCTAACAGTGACCCCCCCCAATACCAATATACTCAGACCCCTAATGTTACTGTACTGGAAAAAAGCCCCCCCCCCTGAAAACTAAAATAACCACCCCAAATAAAATATCTTTATAAAAACGTAATCTAAAAATTACCCTGAAAAGGGCATTTATTGTGCAGTAACCTCATTGAAGTGATTTTAGCTCTTTTGTGGGAAAACCCTAATAAAAATTAAAAAAGCAAAAATATGCTCACCATCTTGAATCTGGCTAATTTAAGTGGCAGCGGCGGGTCAATGGGATTGGCGGTCCTCTTAGGATTCCTTTAGTGGTGTTCCTAGATCCTCTTGAGCAGTCCCCTTCTTTTCTTCCACCCGATCTTTGGCGCACATTTATTTTGAGCCCAAACTTTTTACACAAAGTTTGAATAAAAAAAAAAAAACGTTTCCAGTTTACTTCTATTATCAAATTTGGTTTGTTTCGATGGAATTCTTTGTTAACTAGATAACTAGGTAGATGTCTGGAGCATTATATGACCAGAAATAACGCTGCCCTCTAATTATCTTACAAATGGATAACATTGATACAAAACTGCTGCTATATAGTACTACAGTTATTTGCCTCTTCCTGATCATACAACCTTACTTTACAGCAAATGATACCAAAGAACAAAGAAAATTTGATAATGGAAGTAAATCATAAAGCTGTTTAAAATTACATATTGTGCATATCTGAATCAGGAAAGAAAAAATGTGTGTTTCATGTCCCTTTAAGAGCTGTTTAACTCACTATGCAGTTGTGAAGTGAAAGAGAGCTACCCACATTACAATAAAATCCTCCAAAATTCTTCAAGATTTTTCTCCATGCTGGAGATTTTGATCATCAGTCCCAAAGTGACAATCTTTTTTTTTTTTTTTTTTTTTTTTATAATATAATTTTTATTAAGGTACTTAAGTTAGGCATACGAACAGTATAAACACAAACGCCTAGATTTAGAGTTTTGTCGGTAACGACCCGCGTAGCTAACGCTGGCTTTTTTCTGGCCGCACCTTTTGAATACCTCTGGTATTGAGAGTTCACAGAATGGCTGCGTTAGGCTCCAAAAAAGGAGCGTAGAGCATATTTAACGCAACTTCAACTCTCGATACCAGCGGTGCTTAAGGACGCGGCCAGCTTCAAAAACGTGCTCGTGCACGATTCCCCCATAGAAAACAATGGGGCTGTTTGAGCTGAAAAAAAACCTAACACCTGCAAAAAAGCTGCGTTCAGCTCCTAACGCAGCCCCATTGTTTGCTATGGGGAAACACTTCCTACGTCTGCACCTAACACCCTAACATGTACCCTGAGTCTAAACACCCCTAACATTACACTTATTAACCCCTATTCTGCCGCCCCCGCTATCGCTGACCCCTGCATTTTTTTTTAACCCCTAATCTGCCGCTCCGTAAACCGCCGCTACTTACATTATCCCTATGTACCCCTAATCTGCTGCCCCTAACACCGCCGACCCCTATATTATATTTATTAACCCCTAATCTGCCCCCCACAACGTCACCTCCACCTGCCTACACTTATTAACCCCTAATCTGCCGACCGGACCGCACCGCTATTATAATAAAGTTATTAACCCCTAATCCGCCTCACTCCCACCTTAATAACCCTATAATAAATAGTATTAACCCCTAATCTGCCCTCCCTAACATCGCCGACACCTAACTTCAAACATTAACCCCTAATCTGCCGACTGGAGCTCACCGCTATTCTAATAAATGTATTAACCCCTAAAGCTAAGTCTAACCCTAACACTAACACCCCCCTAAATTAAATATAATTTAAATCTAACGAAATAAATTAACTCTTATTAAATAAATTATTCCTATTTAAAGCTAAATACTTACCTGTAAAATAAACCCTAATATAGCTACAATATAAATTATAATTATATTATAGCTATTTTAGGATTTATATTTATTTTACAGGTAACTTTGTATTTATTTTAACCAGGTACAATAGCTATTAAATAGTTAAGAACTATTTAATAGCTAAAATAGTTAAAATAATTACAAATTTACCTGTAAAATAAATCCTAACCTAAGTTACAATTAAACCTAACACTACACTATCAATAAATAAATTAAATAAAATACCTACAATTACCTACAATTAAACCTAACACTACACTATCAATAAATGAATTAAATACAATACCTACAAATAAATACATTTAAATAAACTAACTTAAGTACAAAAAATAAAAAAGAACTAAATTACAAAAAATAAAAAAATATTTACAAACATTAGAAAAAAATTACAACAATTTTAAACTAATTACACCTACTCTAAGCCCCCTAATAAAATAACAAAGCCCCCCAAAATAAAAAAATGCCCTACCCTATTCTAAATTACAAAAGTTCAAAGCTCTTTTACCTTACCAGCCCTGAACAGGGCCCTTTGCGGGGCATGCCCCAAGAAATTCAGCTCTTTTGCCTGTAAAAAAACACATACATTACCCCCCCCCAACATTAAAACCCACCACCCACATACCCCTAATCTAACCCAAACCCCCCTTAAATAAACCTAACACTAAGCCCCTGAAGATCTTCCTACCTTATCTTCACCTCACCGGGTATCACCGATCGGTCCTGGCTGCAAAATCTTCATCCAACCCAAGCGGGGGCTAGACATCCATCATCCGGCGGCTGAAGAGGTCCAGAAGAGGCTCCAAAGTCTTCATCCTATCCGGGAAGAAGAGTAGATCCGGACCGGCAACCATCTTCTTCCAAGCGGCATCTTCTATCTTCATCCGATGAGGACCGGCTCCATCTTGAAGACCTCCACCGCGGACCCATCTTCTTCTTCCGACGACTTCCCGATGAATGACGGTTCCTTTAAGGGACGTCATCCAAGATGGCTTCCCTCGAATTCCGATTGGCTGATAGGATTCTATCAGCCAATCGGAATTAAGGTAGGAAAATTCTGATTGGCTGATGGAATCAGCCAATCAGAATCAAGTTCAATCCAATTGGCTGATTCAATCAGCCAAATAGATTGAGCTTGCATTCTATTGGCTGTTCTGATCAGCCAATAGAATGCAAGCTCAATCTGATTGGCTGATCGGATCAGCCAATCGGATTGAACTTGATTCCATCAGCCAATCAGAATCTTCCTACCTTAATTCCGATTGGCTGATAGAATCCTATCAGACAATCGGAATTCGAGGGACGCCATCTTGGATGACGTCCCTTAAAGGAACCGTCATTCGTCGGGAAGTCATCGGAAGAAGAAGATGGGTCCGCGGTGGAGGTCTTCAAGATGGAGCCGGTCCTCATCGGATGAAGATAGAAGATGCTGCTTGGAAGAAGATGGTTGCCGGTCCGGATCTACTCTTCTTCCCGGATAGGATGAAGACTTTGGAGCCTCTTCTGGACCTCTTCAGCCGCCGGATGATGGATGTCTAGCCCCCGCTTGGGTTGGATGAAGATTTTGCAGCCAGGACCGATCGGTGATACCCGGTGAGGTGAAAATAAGGTAGGAAGATCTTCAGGGGCTTAGTGTTAGGTTTATTTAAGGGGGGTTTGAGTTAGATTAGGGGTATGTGGGTGGTGGGTTGTAATGTTGGGGGGGGGTATTGCATGTGTTTTTTTACAGGCAAAAGAGCTGAATTTATTGGGGCATGCCCCGCAAAGAGCCCTGTTCAGGGCTGGTAAGGTAAAAGAGCTTTGAACTTTTGTAATTTAGAATAGGGTAGGGCATTTTTTTATTTTGGGGTCTTTGTTATTTTATTAGGGGACTTAGAGTAGGTGTAATTAGTTTAAAATTGTTGTAATTTTTTTCTAATGTTTGTAAATATTTTTTTATTTTTTGTAACTTAGTTCTTTTTTATTTTTTGTACTTTAGTTAGTTTATTTAATTGTATTTATTTGTAGGAATTCTATTTTATTTATTTATTGATAGTGTAGTGTTAGGTTTAATTATAGGTAATTGGAGGTATTTTATTTAATTAATTTAATGATAGTGTAGTGTTAGGTTTAATTGTAACTTAGGTTAGGATTTATTTTACAAGTAATTTAGTAATTATTTTAACTAGGTAGCTATTAAATAGTTATTAACTATTTAATAGCTATTGTACCTGGTTAAAATAATTACAAAGTTGCCTGTAAAATAAATATTAATCCTAAAATAGCTAAGATATAATTATAATTTATATTGTAGCTATATTAGGATTTATTTTACAGGTAAGTATTTAGCTTTAAATAGGAATAATTTATTTAATAAGACTTAATTTATTTTGTTAGATAAAAATTATATTTAACTTAGGGGGGTGTTAGTGTTAGGGTTATACTTAGCTTTAGGGGTTAATACATTTATTAGAATAGCGGTGAGCTCCAGTCGGCAGATTAGGGGTTAATGTTTGAAGTTAGGTGTCGGCGATGTTAGATAGGGCAGATTAGGGGTTAATACTATTTATTATAGGGTTATTGAGGTGGGAGTGAGGTGAATTAGGGGGTTAATAACTTTATTATAATAGCGGTGCGGTCAGGTCTGCAGATTAGGGGTTAATAAGTGTAGGCAGGTGGAGGCGACGTTGTGGGGGGCAGATTAGGGGTTAATAAATATAATATAGGGGTCGGCGGTGTTAGGGGCAGCAGATTAGAGGTATATAAGTATAACGTAGGTGGCGGTTGGCAGATTAGGGGTTAAAAAAATGTAATCGAGTGGCGGCGATGTGGGGGGACCTCGGTTTAGGGGTACATAGGTAGTTTATGGGTGTTAGGGTACTTTAGAGCACAGTAGTTAAGAGCTTTATAAACCGGCGTTAGCCCGGAAAGCTCTTAACTACTGATTTTTTTCTGAGGCTGGAGTTTTGTCGTTAGATTTCTAATGCTCACTTCAGACACGACTCTAAATACCGGAGTTAGAAAGATCCCATTGAAAAGATAGGATACGCAATTGACGTAAGGGGATCTGTGGTATGGAAAAGTTGCAGCTGGAAAGTGAGCATTAGACCCTTTCCTGACTGACTCCAAATACCTGCGGTAGCCTAAAACCAGCGTTAGGAGCCTCTAACGCTGGTTTTGACGGCTACCGACAAACTCTAAATCTATTGCCATTCAATACAAAAGGAAACATGTACAGTCCAGCTTAGTTCCATAACGGTATAGTAAACATTCTGCACAGCTCACCAATGAAATAAAAAACAGTTATAGATGGCAAAATTAAATACATAATGCCTATTCATAAGGGAACCTTCCATAACAAATCTAATAGGTCGCTCTTGGACCTTAAAGGGACACTCAATCAAATTTAAACTTTCATTATTCAGATAGAGCATGCAATTTTAAACAACTTTCCAATTCACTTCCATTAACAAAATGTGCACATTATTTTTATATTTAAACTTTTTGAGTCACCAGCTCCTACTGAACATGTGCAAGAATAAGTGTGTATGCATTTGTGAATGGCTGATGGCTGTCACATGGTACAGGGGGAATGGAAAAAGACATAACTTTTAAAATTGTCAGAAACAAAATCTACTATTCATTTGAAGTTCAGACTAAGTGCTATTGCATTGTCTTGTTATCTTGCATTTATTGATTTTGCAAATCTACTGTGTTGACTGGTCCTTTAAATAAGGAAACATGTCTAGTATCAAGGAAAGGTATAATGGAATGGAGAGACCACTCTTGGATCTCACTATGCTAACCTCATATTTTATATTTCTAGATGATAGCATGGGATACACCCTTATTTATAGCCATTTTATTTTGCAAATCTATAATCCCCCCAAAAAAGAAAAGCAATGGCCTCTCTTGGACCTTAACCTTTAATATTTGCTGATAGGGGAGCTTGATAAGGGGTATAAAATAATAATGGGACACATAGGGCTGTTCTTGAACCCTTAAAACAATAATTGCACTCTTGGACCCTTGATAAGCATACATTTATATATATATTACTATACTATATGGAATCATAAATAACTGTAAACTGCATGAGGCAATCAGGAACAATGTAGGAAGTAGAAACTAGCAACTGAAGGAGCTTAAAAGCCATGCCATAACATATAAGGTGTATGAAGATGGTAATAAAAAGTACTGTTTGAGAAGGTCGTGATTTTAAATGGGGCTGGGACCAGTTTTTCAGAGCCCAATCAGGTGGGGTAACCTATATCAATAAATATTTTATAGTTGTAGAGGTGTATCATGCCCTTAGTATATATCCCTGTGGTTCCCAATATAGTAGAAGAATATTAACCAACAATGAAGGCACACACACAATTGCCAATATGCAATCCACCGGCTTCAGACAGAGGATATGTTAAGTAACATAAGTAACATAAGTACATAGTATTATCACAGAAGGTAAGAACATTAAAATTTGGCATAGGGTGAGAGTGATCCAATAGTGATGTAGCTTAACTATTCTGGTGCAGTCCACATTCCAATTCTGTAGTGTGACTGAGACATAAAGCTCTATTGTTACTAGGTATATGTTACATCTGGACTATATGGACCACAGAACAAACTACTAGTAGAGAATACTTTCACATATATGTACATTTGCATAATCAGGAGATGTTTGAGTGAGCTAATATTGAATACTAGGAACATATAGAGCATTTAACAACCCTTATCATATTTATAGGAAACGTTTCAGACCTTACTATTAGATCATATGCTTTAACACAGGTAGTAGGATAATTTGGGTTATGTAGGTTAGCATAATGCATGAGCAGCAGTAGTGGTAGGGAGGTGTATAATGAGGTCCACTAGATTGTACTAATTGAAGACTTTAGTTTCCACCGTTAACCCCAAGACTCATCTGTCCCACTGCCTCGGCCGCTGGCAGCGAGTCCAGTTTTGCCAGAAGGGTAGAGGAAACATTGTGGCTCTTACTACACTCACCAATCTCATTGATATAAATATATTTATGATACTTCACTCAAAAACATGCAGAGCTCACTAGTCGCAGCAAAAAAAAAAAAAAGGGTTAACTTAACAGTAAGGCACTAAGTCAAATGCAGCACATAGACAAACCAGATATGAACCAGACCGAGTCCCAAAACATCACATTTTCTTAAGATTAATAGTCCTGGGCTGGGTTCCTTCAGAAGCCTAAAGTCAATTTCAGGCAGAACCGCAATCCCTATCCCAGTACTCACTCTAGCCCACACCGGTCGCCATTATAGAAGATGAGGTCATAATAATGGTGAGCAGAGCGTCACTGGATTTGTGTGTAACAGGGAGACTGCATGGGTTACGTTTTCCCTCTAGTCCTACATGTTGCTGCAGTTGTGGGGCAAGAGTTGTACGGCTCACCCCTGTAGGATATACTGGGTGCGGGGCATCTGGGATTAATAGCAAGTCCTCATTTGTCCGCTCGATAACTCTCTTAGTTGTACGGCTCACCCCTGTAGGATAAACTGGCTGCGGGGAATCTGGGATTAATAGCAAGTCCTTATTTGTCTGCTTGTTAACTCTCTTAGTTGTACGGCTCACCCCTATAGGATACACTGGCTGCGGGGCATCTGGGATTAATAGCAATTCCTCATTTGTCTGCTCGGTAGCTCTCTTAGTTATAAGTGACCGCAATCCATGTACCACTACTTGCGGCGCCGGCTTCCCCAAACAGTCATCCGTAATGACAGGCCCAGGGTCTCTTACCCGCTGAGGTTTTGGATCAGGCTCACCTTCTGGTTCCCCGCTAAACGATGGTAGTGTGATGAAAAACTGATCCTCAGCTGATAAGGTACTGCTCAAGTCTGCTACTGGAATTTCCTCCTGTATATTGGGAGAAGGTATCTTGGTTTTTACATACCGAGCTGAATTGAGAGTCATGGTCAAATGCTCCTCAAGTCGCTGAAAATGCTCCATAAGCAGTTCTAGAATTTGGTTTAGCAAGGAGTCCTCCATAGTATTCAAACTAGTGCACACATGGGGGGGGTAGTTATCAACGTGTCTACTTTTCCTGCCTTCGCCGGCCCAATACGCCCGCCTAAGCTCACCTCACATCGCCGCCGCAGACCTGCAAAAATTCGCCTAAGCTATCAAAAAAGCTGTCAAAAAGCCGTGCACCAAGTACGGGGCGATGAGCAGCGGACTGTGAGAGTTATCACTCATCCAGTCTCGCTGCTCTTCGGCTTTTTTACAGCTTTCTTGCTAGCCTGTCACTAAGCACCCACACTAAACTACACTGTTCTACCCCCTATACCGGCGCCCCTGGAGCCCCCCGCAACTAAATAAAGTTAGTAACCCCTAAACCGCCACTCCTAGACCCCGCCGCAACTCTTATAAATGTACTAACCCCTAAACTGCCGCTCCTAGACCCCGCCGCAACTCTTATAAATGTATTAACCCCTAAACCGCCGCTCCCGGACACCGCTGCCACCTACATTATACCTAGTAACCCCTATCCTGCCCCCCCATACCGTCGCCCTCTATAATAAAGTTATTAACCCCTATCCTGCTGATCCTGCACCACGCGGCAACTAAATAAATAGTTTAACCCCTAAATCGCAGCTCCCTGACCCCACCGCAACCTATATTAAATTTATTAACCCCTATCCTGCCCCCCCTACACCGTCGCCACCTATAATAAATTTATTAACCCCTATCCTGCCCCCCACTACACCGCAGCCACTGTAATAAAATTATTAACCCCTAAACCTAAGTCTAACACTAACCCTAACACCCCCTAACTTAAATATTAATTAAATAAATCTAAATAATATTTCTATTATGAACTAAATTAATCCTATTTAAAACTAAATACTTACCTTTAAAATAAACCATAATATAGCTACAATATAAATAATAATTATATTGTAGCTATCTTAGGATTTATTTTGATTTTACAGGCAAATTTCAATTTATTTTAACTAGGTACAATAGCTATTAAATAGTTATTAACTATTTAATAGCTTACCTAGCTAAAATAATGAGATATTAACCTGTAAAATAAAAACTAACCTAAGTTACAATTACACCTAACACTACACTATACTTAAATAAATTATTCCTATTTAAAACTAAATACTTAGCTGTAAAATAAACCCTAAGATAGCTAAAATGTAATTAATAATTACATTGTAGCTATATTAGGATTTATATTTATTTTACAGGTAACTTTGTATTTATTTTAGCTAGTTAGAATAGTTATTAAATAGTTATTAACTATTTAATAACTACCTAGCTAAAAGAAATACAAAATTACCTGTAAAATAAATCCTAACCTAAGTTACAATTAAACCTAACACTACACTATCATTAAATTAATTAAATAAATTAACTACAAATAACTACAATTAAATACAATTACATAAACTAACTAAAGAACAAAAAATAAAAAAAAGCTAAGTTACAAAAAATAAAAAAATAAATTATAAACATTTTAAAAATATTACAACAATTTTAAGCTACTTACACCTAATCTAAGCCCCCTAATAAAATAACAAACCCCCCAAAATAAAAAAAATGCCCTACCCTATTCTAAATTAAAAAAGTTCAAAGCTCTTTTACCTTACCAGCCCTTAAAAGGGCCTTTTGTGGGGCATGCCCCAAAGAATTCAGCTCTTTTGCCTGTAAAAGAAAAATACAACCCCCCCAACATTAAAACCCACCACCCACATACCCCTAATCTAACCCAAACCCTCTTAAAATAACCTCCAGTCGGTGCTGAAGAAGTCTTCCATCCGGGCGATGTCATCTTCCAAGAGGCGCTGAAGAAGTCTTCTATCCGGGGATGTCATCTTCCAAGCGGGGTCTTCAATCTTCAATCTTCATCCCGCCGACGTGGAACATCCTTCTTTACCGACGGACTACCGACGAATGAAGGCTCCTTTAAGGGATGTCATCCAAGATGGCGTCCCTTCAATTATGATTGGCTGATAGGATTCTATCAGCCAATCGGAATTAAGGTAGGAAAAATCTGATTGGCTGATTGAATCAGCCAATCAGATTCAAGTTCAATCCGATTGGCTGATCCAATCAGCCAATCAGATTGAGCTCGCATTCTATTGGCTGTTCCGATCAGCCAATATAATTTTCCTACCTTAATTCCGATTGGCTGATAGAATCCTATCAGCCAATCAGAATTGAAGGGACGCCATCTTGGATGACGTCCCTTAAAGGAGCCTTCATTCGTCGGTAGTCCGTCGGTAAAGAAGGATGTTCCACGTCGGCGGGATGAAGATTGAAGATTGAAGACCCCGCTTGGAAGATGACATCCCCGGATAGAAGACTTCTTCAGCGCCTCTTGGAAGATGACATCGCCCGGATGGAAGACTTCTTCAGCACCGACTGGAGGACCACTTCATCGAATGGAAGATTTCTTCAGCGCCCCTTGGATGATGACTTCTGCCGCTCCGGATCTCCTCTTCAGTTCCATCGCTGCTCGGCTGAGTGAAGACGACTCAAGGTAGGATGATCTTCAGGGGATTAGTGTTAGGTTATTTTAAGGGGGTTTTGGGTTAGATTAGGGGTATGTGGGTGGTGGGTTTTAATGTTGGGGGGGAGTTGTATTTTTCTTTTAAATTTTTTAATTTAGAATAGGGTAGGGCATTTATTTATTTTGGGGGGGTTTGTTATTTTATTAGGGGCTTAGATTAGGTGTAATTAGCTTAAAATTGTTGTAATATTTTTAAAATGTTTGTAACCTATTTTTTTTATTTTTTATACTTTAGTTAGTTTATGTAATTGTATTTAATTGTAGTTATTTGTAGTTAATTTATTTAATTTATTTAATGATAGTGTAGTGTTAGGTTTAATTGTAACTTAGGTTAGGATTTATTTTACAGGTAATTTCTTTTAGCTAGGTAGTTATTAAATAGTTAATAACTATTTAATAACTATTCTAACTAGCTAAAATAAATACAAAGTTACCTGTAAAATAAATATAATTCCTAAAATAGCTACAATGTAATTATTAATTACATTGTAGCTATCTTAGGGTTTATTTTACAGGTAAGTATTTAGTTTTAAATAGGAATAATTTATTAAAGTATAGTGTAGTGTTAGGTGTAATTGTAACTTAGGTTAGCTTTTATTTTACAGGTAAATTTCTCTTTATTTTAGCTAGGTAAGCTATTAAATAGTTAACGATTTAATAGCTATTGTACCAAGATAATATAAATTTAAAGATGTCTGTAAAATAAAAATAAATCCTAAGATAGCTACAATATAATTATTATTTATATTGTAGCTATATTAGGGTTTATTTTAAAGGTAAGTATTTAGTTTTAAATAGGATTAATTTAGTTAATAATAGAAATATTATTTAGATATATTTAATTAATATTTAAGTTAGGGGGTGTTAGGGTTAGTGTTAGACTTAGGTTCAGGGGTTAATTAATTTATTACAGTGGCGGCGGTGTAGTGGGGGCAGGATAGGGGTTAATAAATGTATTATAGGTGGCGACTGTGTAGGGGGGGCAGATTAGGGGTTAATAAATTTAATATAGGTTGCGGCAGGGTCCGGGAGTGGCAGTTTAGGGGTTAAACTATTTATTTAGTTGCGGCGAGGTGCGGGATCGGCAGGATAGGGGTTAATAACTTTATTATAGAGGGCGGCAGGATAGGGGGGGCAGGATAGGGGTTACTAGGTATAATGTAGGTGGGGGTGGGCTCCGGGAGCGGTGGTTTAGGGCTTAATATATTTATTATAGTTGCTGAGGGGTCAGGGAGCGGCGGTTTAGGGGTTAATATGTATAGAGTAGCTTGCGGTGGGCTCCGGGAGCGGCGGTTTAGGGGGTAATAACTTTATTTAGTTGCGGCGGTGTAGGGGGGCAGATTAGGGGTGTTTAGACTCGGGGTACATGTTAGGGTGTTAGGTGTAGACAGCTCCCATAGGAATCAATGGGATATCTGGCAGCATAGAAACATAGATATTGACGGCAGATAAGAGCCATAGGCCCAGCAAGTCTGCCCCACCTTACCTAACAGTATAAACTTATCTAGTTCGTAGGATAGCCCTATGCTTGTCCCATGCATTTTTAAAGTCCCCCACAGTGTTTGTTGCTACTACCTCTTGAGGAAGTTTATTCCATAAATCAATCACTCTTTCTGTAAAGAAGTGCTTCCTCAAATTACTCCTGAATCTACTACCCTTTAGCTTGAGCTCATGACCCCTTGTTCTTGAATTTTCCATTTTATGTAAAATACCCACAGCCTCAGTTTTACTAAACCCTTTAATGTACTTGAAAGTTGCTATCATATCACCTCTTTCCCTTCTCTCCTCTAAGCTATACATATTTAGGTCATTGAGCCTATCCTGGTAAGTTTTATTTTTTAGACCATGTACCATTTTGGTAGCCCTCCTTTGCACAGATTCAAGTTTGTTAATATCCTTCTGAAGATATGGCCTCCAGAACTGCACACAATACTCAAGATGAGGCCTAACTAATGATCTATAAAGTGGCATAAGAACCTTACTATTTCTGCTGCAAATACCTCTACCAATACATCCAAGCATTCTGCTAGCCTTACTCGCTGCCTTACTACATTGTTTACTAAGTTTTAAATCATCTGAAATAATAATTCCCAAGTCCTGTTCCTCGTCTGTAACAGTCAGTAAAGTGTCATTGAGTCTGTAATTAACATTTGGATTTTTCTTCCCTAAATGCATTATTTTACACTTTGCTGTGTTAAACTTTAGATCCCAGTCGTTTGTCCAATCCTCCAATTGTTGTATATCACTTCTCATTTTGTCTACCCCCCCTGGAACATCCACTCTGTTGCAAATTTTTGTATCATCTGCAAAGAGACATACTTTCCCCTGTAGCCCTTTGCTGATATCGCAGATAAATATGTTAAACAAAACAGGCCCCAGAACTGACCCCTGAGGAACACCACTAGTAACAGCCCCCTCTGCTGAATGAACTCCATTTACTAAGACACTTTGTTTTCTGTCCTTAAGCCAGCATTCCACCCAGTTCACAATTTTTGAATCTAGACCAAGGAGATATAGTTTGTGAATAAGTTTATTGTGTGGGACGGTGTCAAATGCTTTGCTGAAATCTAGATATGCTACATCAACTGCTCCTCCCTTGTCTAATACTTTTGTTACATAATCAAAGAAGTCAATTAGATTAGTCTGACATGATCTCCCTGAAGTAAAACCATGCTGATTTTGGTCCTCTAAATTGTTTGTCTTTATGTAAGTCATAATTCTTTCCTTTAAGAGGCTTTCCATTAATTTCCCTACTACTGAAGTTAAACTAACTGGCCTGTAGTTGCCAGATTCTTCTCTACTGCCCTTTTTATGAAGAGGTATTACATTTGCTATTCTCCAATCATCTGGGACAGCTCCTGTTAATAGTGACTGATTAAACAGATCAGTTAATGGGACAGTTAGCACTGAACGAAGTTCTTTTAAAACCCTTGGATGAATATTATCAGGACCCACTGCCTTTGTAACATTTATTTTTGATAATGCTAACAAAACCTCATCCTCTGTAAAAAGATTACTGTTAAGCTTGTTTCTATTTTGCATAGCATCCCTTAATGTAGACATTGTATCTTCACAATCTTTAGTGAAAACAGAACAGAAGTAATCATTGAGACAGTCTGCAATCTGCTTATCTCCTTCTATTATTCTACCATCAACTGATTTCAATTTTACTATTCCTACCTTATTTTTTCTTCTTTCACTGATATATCTAAAGAATGTTTTGTCCCCATGTTTTACTGACTGTGCTATCTTCTCTTCTGCATCAGCTTTAACCTTCCTAATTAACTGCTTAGTCTTTTTTTGTTGGAGTCTCCATATTTTCATATCATCATCTGCTTGTGTGTGTCTGTAATTTTTATAAGCTATCTTTTTTGTCTTTACAGCATGTGCTACTTCTTTGGAAAACCAAATTGGTTTCCGCTTTCTTTTACTTTTACAGACATGTCTAATACAGTGTGCGGTTGCATCTAAAATGGCACCTTTCACAAATTCCCACTGTTCTTGAACCCCTGTAATAAGATTTTTCCCCTTTAAATAGTTTTTTAGGTATTCTCCCATTAATGAAAAATCTGCCGTCCTAAAGTCTAAAACTTTTGTTTTAGTCTGGGTGTACGGTTCCTGAACATGAATACTAAACCAAACAGATTGATGATCACTGGATCCTAAGTTCTCACCTACAGACACATCTGAAACTGTATCACTGTTTGTAAGTATTAGATCTAATATAGCTTCCTTACGAGTTGGTTCCTTGACTAATTGTTCAAGTGATTCCCCTAGCAGAGATTCAAGAATATACCTGCTTCTAGCCGATCTAGCAGAAGGAATCTTCCAGTCTATATCTGGCAAATTAAAGTCCCCCAGTACTATAACCTTACCCTTCATGGTCATTTTGGTTATTTCATCTAATAACAGATTGTCCAGTTTTTCATCCTGCAATGGAGGCCTATATACAACCCCTATTCTAAAAACATTTTTATCTCCAATTTCCAAAGTCACCCAAATACTTTCCACCTCATCATTTGTTCCTACAATTTCAGTAACCTTTATATTTTCATTTACATACAAAGCAACTCCTCCACCTTTCTTTCCTACTCTGTTCTTTTTAAATAACCTGTATCCAGGTATGACTATGTCCCAGTCATGCAAATCATTGTACCATGTTTCTGTTATAGCTACTAAATCCAAGTTGTCCCTAGTCATTATTGAAATGAGTTCAGGTAATTTATTTCCTAAGCTGCGAGCATTTGTGCTCATGGCACGAAGAATTTTTCTACTAGAATTTCTAGAATTGTTACTTGGACTAACAGTTTTGGCATGCTGTGGGGGGCAGGTGGATATATTAATGCTACCCCCCTTTATTAGTTTAAATGATTTCTAATAAAGTATTTGAACTCCTCTCCCAGATACTCTGTTCCTTTAGCATCCAAATGCAAGCCATCTCTCCTAAATAACCTAGTATCTTTCCAAACAGAGCTATAATGGCCAATAAAACCAAATCCTCGTTCCCTGCACCACTTATCTAACCAAGAATTAAATGTTGTTATCCGCTCCATCTTTCCTGCTTCCTGGTCATACACAGGTAAAATAGCAGAAAATGATAGAGTTGATGCCACAGTCTCTAAATGATTACCTAGGTCACAAAACTCTTTCTGAACAGCAGCAACATGATTACTAGCCAGATCATTTGTTCCTAAATGAACAATCACATCCAACTCACTTCCCTTTCCTGCTGCCTTAACAATTCTCAAAATACGATTCCTATCCCTGTGAGCAGTAGCTCCTGGAAGACATCTAACCTCCCTTGTTTCTCCTTTACTTTCACCTAAATACACATTCCTCAAAATAGAGTCACCCACTAACAGTCTTTTTCTCAAAAACACATCTGCAGTTCTTTCCTGTGTTATGTTACCTGGAGAATCAGGTGCCAATAGATTTAAATTACCTGTTACAGCTTCAGAGGGCTCAGAAACAGCAATCTCCTCATCACAAGTGTATTCGGCAAGAGCAGCATAGGAGTTTTGCAATGGCAGAGGTTGTGGGCAATGCTTCTGGTCTACTGTTCTAATTCTTCCAGAGCCTACAGTGATCCATCTGCCTCTCCTTGCTGATCTCTGGGGTAGAGGGGCTTCTTTCTGAGGCAGCTTTGTAGAGGTAACAGGTATGTTACTTACCTTAGCTTGAAGTTTAGCTATTTCCTCCCTTAACAGGGAAAACTGCTTACAAACAGGACAGCCCCTAAATCTCCAAAAAGTAGAACGATTAAAAAGTGCAAAACACCCATTGCACTGTATCTGAGACATTTTAAACTATGCAACACTTTAACAATAAGAAAAATATAAGTATTATTTTCTACTGAATAAGCCTGAATAACCCTGAATAACTCCTGAAATAACTCAAATATCCTTATGTATTTAATCCTTTTGTAGTTTGATCTCTTTGCTAAGAAGAGAAGCAGAGCTAAATGTTTAGCAGAGCTAAACAGATCTCTTTAAATACCCTCAGAAAGATAGGGTGGGGTCCCTCCTAATTGCTCACCTATGCAAACAATCTAATTGTTATCTAATTGCAATACTAAAAACCAGAATACAAAAGAATGTAAATTAACTCAAACCTTTAACTATTCAATTTCTGTAGTGAAACTAATTCACAGTTCAGGTCTACCACCTTTAACTATTCAATTTCTGTAGTGAAACTAATTCACAGTTCAGGTCTACCACCTATAAAAAAACAAAATATAAAGTTAATAGAAATACAAAATATATTATCTGAAAGTACAAACTATTCAAGTAACAACAATTTAAAAGAGAAATGTTATATACCTTTCTGAAATAACTCAAATATCCTTATGTATTTAATCCTTTTGTAGTTTGATCTCTTTGCTAAGAAGCAGAGCTAAACAGATCTCTTTAAATACCCTCAGAAAGATAGGGTGGGGTCCCTCCTAATTGCTCACCTATGCAAACAATCTAATTGTTATCTAATTGCAATACTAAAAACCAGAATACAAAAGAATGTAAATTAACTCAAACCTTTAACTATTCAATTTCTGTAGTGAAACTAATTCACAGTTCAGGTCTACCACCTTTAACTATTCAATTTCTGTAGTGAAACTAATTCACAGTTCAGGTCTACCACCTATAAAAAAACAAAATATAAAGTTAATAGAAATACAAAATATATTATCTGAAAGTACAAACTATTCAAGTAACAACAATTTAAAAGAGAAATGTTATATACCTTTCTGAAATAACTCAAATATCCTTATGTATTTAATCCTTTTGTAGTTTGATCTCTTTGCTAAGAAGCAGAGCTAAACAGATCTCTTTAAATACCCTCAGAAAGATAGGGTGGGGTCCCTCCTAATTGCTCACCTATGCAAACAATCTAATTGTTATCTAATTGCAATACTAAAAACCAGAATACAAAAGAATGTAAATTAACTCAAACCTTTAACTATTCAATTTCTGTAGTGAAACTAATTCACAGTTCAGGTCTACCACATTTAACTATTCAATTTCTGTAGTGAAACTAATTCACAGTTCAGGTCTACCACCTATAAAAAAACAAAATATAAAGTTAATAGAAATACAAAATATATTATCTGAAAGTACAAACTATTCAAGTAACAACAATTTAAAAGAGAAATGTTATATACCTTTCTGAAATAACTCAAATATCCTTATGTATTTAATCCTTTTGTAGTTTGATCTCTTTGCTAAACCAGGTACGCTGGGCCAGAAAAGTGCCGAGCGTACCTGCTAGTTTTTTGATAACTAGCAAAAGTAGTCAGATTGTGCCAAACTTGTGTGCGGAACATCTGGAGTGATGTAAGAATCGATCTGTGTCGGACTGTGTCCGGCAGATCGAAGTTTACGTCACTATATTCTACTTTTGCCGGTCTCTAGCCTTTGATAAGGCGAATCAGCGAATCAGCCTCGCCACAAATACGCTGCGGAATTCCAGCATATTTGTAGTTGACAGCTTGATAACTAGGCCCCATGGTGCTTACTAATGACAGGAGCCATAAGGCGCTCTGCCGGGGGGTATTCCATGTGGCTGGTGTTATAGGCCACAGCTTCAAACGTGTCTCCGGGCTCTGAAGCCAGCAGCAATTTCTGCAAAAAAGGGCTCATAAGATGGGCTTTTCTTAGTGGAATTAAATTATGTAGACCATTGTCGTAGATGCTTCATCTATAGGGTGATATTAGACAGATAATGCTAGAATGCTGAGGCAGCTTGCAGAAGTGCGACTGATCATGGCCGCTGCCCGGAAGTTCTCCCCAAAGTGACAATCTTTAACATATGAAGAGTCAGCAACTGAATATAGAAAGTATGTACATAAAACATGTATTTGTAATAATATACACTGACACTCAGAGAGACTAAATAACATAAAACAAATTGTTTTACTTTGCTTTCGAGCACAAACCACTCTTAAAATAAACTTTTAACAAGCGTGGGTTTGTGCGAGTATTACAAGTTAAAAGTAAATTGTTTGCACGAGAGTAAAACCCAATGCACGTTAACTTCAGGACTTTGTATATCATGACTGCCCCAACTTCTGCTCCCCATAGACTTAACTAACACTTATCACTCAAGTGCTAACCTGACACCTCATTATACTTAAAGTGCTAAACCTGAAGGTGTTATCAATATTTTCCAATGTTCCTCACATAGAAGAAAATGTTCTAGTTATTTTTAAATATATGTATATATATATATATATATATATATATATATATATACTTTATATATATATATATATATATATATATATATATATATATATATAATGCCAAAGAGAGCACTCACCGTTATTTTCGTGTCAAACAAAAGTGTTTATTTTCTGTGAACATTTTCGAGGAAAAATAAACACAGAAAATAAACATTTTTGTTTGACATGAAAATAACGGCGAGTGCTCTCTTTGCCCTTTTATATGATAACTGGGTGGGATGCTCCCCGGAAGCATTATGGTATATTGAGTGACTTTTTGCACATTTATAAATATATATGTATATATATATATATATATATATATATATATATATATATATATATACTGTATATATTTATATGTATATGTGTAAAACCACTGTTAGGGAGTTATTGCGGACAGGGGAACAGGATGAAAAGGCTAAGATATGCTAAAGCTCACAAAGATTGTAATGAAGATCAGTGGAAAACTTTAGTGTTTAGATCTGATTATCAACAATATGTGAGAAGAAGAATTGAAGAAAGATGGAAGAATGAGTGCTTGCAGCATCCAGAGAAACATGGTGGAGAGTCTGTCCTAGTTTAGGGCTGCATTTCTGCCAGTGGTGTTGGCAATAGTGTGCAAATTGCTGGGATCATGAATGCTGAAAAGTACAGACAGATTTGAATTCATTATGCCATTCCTTCTGGGAAGTGCCTGTTTGGGAATGATTTTATTTTTCAGCTTGATAACGATTCCAAGCACACTGCTAATGTAGTGAAATCATATTTGGAGAGAAAAACAGCTGATAAAACACAGATAGTCATGGAATGGCCTCCACAGAGTACAGATCTTAATATTATAGAGGGCAGAGAAATAAATAAATAAAAGACAACCTAAATCTAAAGAAGAACTCTGGGAAGTGCTTAAAGGGACATTAAACACTAAATACATGCTAGATAGAATGATGCATTCAAAGAAAAGATTACTCCATGACTAACATGTAGATGTAAAGTTTTAGTGTCTATAAAACACTGGGAGCTGCCATGTTGTAACTTGTGTTACCTTCTTTGCTGTGGCCAATTAGGGACAGTTATAAATAGGTCACTAGAGTGTGCAGCCAATGGTTGTGCTGGATTTAACAGTGTTCTGCACTTCCATTTCTAACAGGAACTGAAAAGCTCACAATTTCAGAATGGAATTACAGGCAAAGAGGACAAAATAAATAATGAAAGTATATTGCAGAGTTGTTTTATTATATACAATTTATCATTTAATATTACCATCTCAAAGTGTTTAATGTCCCTTTAAAGAAGTCTGGTATAATACAGGGAGTGCAGAATTATTAGGCAAATGAGTATTTTGACCACATCATCCTCTTTATGCATATTGTCTTACTCCAAGCTGTATAGGTTTGAAAGCCTACTACCAATTAAGCATATTAGGTGATGTGCATCTCTGTAATGAGAAGGGGTGTGGTCTAATGACATCAACACCCTATATCAGGTGTGCATAATTATTAGGCAACTTCCTTTCCTTTGGCAAAATGGGTCAAAAGAAGGACTTGACAGGCTCAGAAAAGTAAAAAATAGTGAGATATCTTGCAGAGGGATGCAGCACTCTTAAAATTGCAAAGCTTCTGAAGCGTGATCATCAAACAATCAAGCGTTTCATTCAAAATAGTCAACAGGGTCGCAAGAAGCGTGTGGAAAAACCAAGGCACAAAATAACTGCCCATGAACTGAGAAAAGTCAAGCGTGCAGCTGCCAAGATGCCACTTGCCACCAGTTTGGCCATATTTCAGAGCTGCAACATCACTGGAGTGCCCAAAAGCACAAGGTGTGCAATACTCAGAGACATGGCCAAGGTAAGAAAGGCTGAAAGACGACCACCACTGAACAAGACACACAAGCTGAAACGTCAAGACTGGGCCAAGAAATATCTCAAGACTGATTTTTCTAAGGTTTTATGGACTGATGAAATGAGAGTGAGTCTTGATAGGCCAGATGGATGGGCCCGTGGCTGGATTGGTAATGGGCAGAGAGCTCCAGTCCGACTCAGACGCCAGCAAGGTGGAGGTGGAGTACTGGTTTGGGCTGGTATCATCAAAGATGAGCTTGTGGGGCCTTTTCGGGTTGAGGATGGAGTCAAGATCAACTCCCAGTCCAACTGCCAGTTTCTGGAAGACACCTTCTTCAAGCAGTGGTACAGGAAGAAGTCTGCATCCTTCAAGAAAAACATGATTTTCATGCAGGACAATGCTCCATCACATGCGTCCAAGTACTCCACAGCGTGGCTGGCAAGAAAGGGTATAAAAGAAGAAAATCTAATGACATGGCCTCCTTGTTCACCTGATCTGAACCCCATTGAGAACCTGTGGTCCATCATCAAATGTGAGGTTTACAAGGAGGGAAAACAGTACACCTCTCTGAGCAGTGTCTGGGAGGCTGTGGTTGCTGCTGCACGCAATGTTGATGGTGAACAGATCAAAACACTGACAGAATCCATGGATGGCAGGCTTTTGAGTGTCCTTGCAAAGAAAGGTGGCTATATTGGTCACTGATTTGTTTTTGTTTTGTTTTTGAATGTCAGAAATATATATTTGTGAATGTTGAGATGTTATATTGGTTTCACTGGTAAAAATAAATAATTGAAATGGGTATATATTTGTTTTTTGTTAAGTTGCCTAATAATTACGCACAGTAATAGTCACCTGCACACACAGATATCCCCCTAAAATAGCTATAACTAAAAACAAACTAAAAACTAGTTCCAAAACTATTCAGCTTTAATATTAATGAGTTTTTTGGGTTCATTGAGAACATGGTTGTTGTTCAATAATAAAATTAATCCTCAAAAATACAACTTGCCTAATAATTCTGCACTCCCTGTATATCAGAAGATTACTTCAGAAAACTTCAGGACAGTCTCCCCAAAAGAGATGTGATTAGTGACAAGGGAGGTCCCATTAAATACTGAGTTTTGTCTGAAGAAGCCATTTTGTTCTTAAAATTGTGCTTTTTTATATTTAGTGTATATATATATTTCCTGTATTTTCTGTTTGTATATTAATAAAGAGACAGAAAAATAAATATGGATAATCATTAAAACTTTGCTAAAACAACAAATCTAATGGTGGCCTAAGACTCCATTTAAATACCTTTTCATATACCATGTGTGTGTGTATATACATATATATATATATATATACTGTATATATATATATATAAATATATATATATATATATATATATATATATATATATATATATATAGAAAGAAGGGGGGTGTTCTGTTAAGGGCTGGGCCCTACAGAACCTGGTTTGCGCAGGAAGTGGACTAAATAACAGGGTGGATTGGAGATTCAGTAGTGGCAGCCGTTAATCTCAGGTAAAGGGAGGATATCCAAGGAACAAACACCCTCTGAGGAAGGAGCAACAAATTAAGCTTTGAAAACGTGTAAGGGATTTACAATATATTATTTAATTTGTCAAGGAGTCTACTTTGACTTCACTGGTACTATTTGCACCTTGTATATACTATTGATTGTATGACAATTATTTGTTACCTGGGTTTCAAAAAAACGGACACTACCGGATCTGTTGTTTTGCAAGATCCTTCTTTTTAAGAAAAACAACACCTGCAGGCTCAGATCAACGAAGTGGAGTACCACAGGTTAACATTGAGTGTCTTTTACATACCTCATATGTTTGAGGATTGAACATGTGAGTGGCCATTTGCCTTTTTTTTTATATAATTGCTTTTACTCTAATAAAACGATTTTACGCTATGTATCTCTCTTCTGCCTTTATTTCTGCATAATACTGTGGGGAATTTGGAGAATCTTCTTCATCAACACACAGAATCCATACTCTGAGAGGAGAAGGCAAGACACAGAACACAGAACCCATACTCTGAGAGGAGAAGGAAAAGATACAGAATATAGAAGCCATACTCTGAGAGGAGAAGGAAAAGATACAGAATATAGAAGCCACACTCTGAGAGGAGAAGACAAGAGACAGACGGCCTGACATCTACCCACACCACTGAATTCCGGAAGTTTCCCACTTACAAGAGGCGGCAACTTACCTCATACGATTGAGGTTTGTTCTAGTAAGTGCAATACCTACTGGATAAAGTGTGATAAGCATTTTTTCGCTTGCAATATTTCCTTTCCAAATCTAATTTGTGGTTGGACTATTTTTATTATTGTATTTTCAACTATATGCAACATTGTAGGTATGGAACATATGTGAACACACACAATTGAGTGTACATATTATAATTGGCAACTAGCATTATACTACATCCTATTATTAGTTTAATTTCTACATATCCTATACTACACTGTTGATGATTTTCAACAAAGGATACACTTATTTGTATACTAATCTATACAGGGAATGTGGGAATAGATCTCTATAGAGGCGCTTTTCTCGAAAGAAAGAAAGAAAGAAAGAAAGAAAGGGGATTCAGTGAAACTGCTTTGCAGGATACAATGCAATATAATATCTATGTGATATACCTTTATATAGATAAACTTTTTATTGAGAAGCAATTTTAAGAACCAAGAAACAAAGCCAGAAAAATAATTTCAACAACAAAAGGACCACATTCATAATGCCATTCAATAAAGAAGGAGGAAAAATCAAACACATCCTACAAAAACATTGGCATTTTTTTTTAAAAAAAGACTTATTGCTTAAGGGTATTACAGATCAGGGACCCTCGGTGGTATACAAACTAAAGAAAAATCTTAAAACTATATTGGCCCCAAGCCAATTAAAAACAGTAGCTGCAAAAAACAAAACTGGCTAGGAGAAAAATCGAAAGTTTTTTTCAAATGCAACAGACTTAATTGTGAAGCCTGTAGACACCACTATAGCTCAGCGAAACCCAAACAAGAGAGGTAGTAATCGTATTCTTAAACTTAGACAAAGAGAATCTCATTGGATACACACCATAAGTACTTTAACTCCGAAGGGACTAAACAAAGATATAGATCTAGCAGCCTTTCTAACATAAGATTGACTAGGACCAAGAAAGATCTATACCAAAGAGGGCCCTGACTGATAGCTTCTACATACTTCCAGATAAAACTCCTGGAAAGTATTTCTTCTCTTTTATGAAATATAGCTATAAGTAATATGCATAGGTGAATAGGTGAATAGGTGACAACACAAAAAGAGAACAGTGGAGTAGAAATATGGGGTAAATCTTCAAGTAGAATAAATGCCAAAAAACCTTTAATAAGATTGTTGTAAAGATACAGGCTGTAGTGTTCACATATGGGGACATGTATGTATGCTCACATCTTTTAAAACAAATCTTTCAAAATCATTGCTTTACCCATTGTTTAAACTATTACAAGCATTTTATATATATATATATATATATATATATATATACACACATATATATATATATATTATTATTACTATTATTATTATTATTACTTAATTTGTGATGCTAATGTCTATAGAGCTATGAATTGGTATTGTCTATGAACAACTCTTTTTGATGTAATGGTATATAGAAGCAGTATGCAGTTATATTTGAAGTATAAGGAACGTATGCACTAGAAGTATTGGAGAAGTTGAGACTAAATATTAATACATGAGATAACAGCCCATATCCTTCCATATCTTAAACTCAAAAAGGTATATAATCAAGAAAGTGAACACAGAGTTAAAACTATTATGAAATCATGTTTTCAATTGACTCAAAATGATCTAATAACCCAATTATAAAATAATTCACATTCAAGAGACTAACGATATTGGTCTCTGCCCCACTCTCCCCCACGCATCTATTCAGTAATATTCAGTCCCAAGTACAGTGTACAAAAGAAACCTCAAATAAAACTCAATACCTCTACTTTTAGGACAAAATACGTTTGCAATCTACATACGTACTGTCAGACAACAGCTGTTGAATCTAAACGTCACGGTACACGTGACACTTTAAAAACCAATCAAACCCAAGTTTTACAAAGAGAAAACAACATACACTAGTAGAACAGACGAGCTGCTCATTTTTTTATATGAAAAAAACACAAATACTTATCGGCGCTTCAGTTCTGGAAGTTAGTCAGACCCATAAATGTAGGTGGTAGAAGCTGGTTGTAAAATATAGAAGCCAGTAATACTGGATTCAGTGAGCGTTGTCAGTCCACAGGGAGGCTAATTCAACCTGTCAAGCTGAAGATCCCGGAAGCTCTGTGTTCAAACCCGGATGTGCCTCAGCCCGTAGTGGAAGGTGTGTACTCCCAAATAACACCCAATCAGGAACAGGAACTAAAATACAATAGAAGACAGGAGCAGCCCAATTCAAGTGCAGGGTAATTTATTTTGGTGTTAATGTAAGTACACAATACATACTCACAAACGTTTAGGAATAAAAACAGCAGTTTCAAACATAAGTTGACGCCTCCAGTGTAATATCAGAATTCACAGCCCAAACACGAACATCTCGGTCGGAATATACCAAGTCTGGGTGGGAAGTGCTGGAACCTGATAACATATAACTGGTGGAACAATGCTTTAAAAAAGAGCCTATGTAATTAAGAACTTTCATTCAGCCAATCACACATCTTGCTGTGTGCACATGATACTACATAGAGGCTTAGTGTGATAAAGGCTAAAAGGGATATTACCTGTCACAGGTGTAGTGTGGTCAGGATCCCATAATCATTCAAATTGGAAAACATGTATTTTTGGTATAATAAACCAACAGTATTCACAGGAATATTGACAATCATAATGCTAAAAAATACTATTAAAATTGCCATTAAAAAATGTTGTTATAAAACTACTAAAAAATGAGTTTGTAAAAATTATGAATTTAATAGATGGTATATGGAAACCACTAAAGCCAGTAAATCTGTGAACTCTTCTTATGACTCCCTAGTATAGTATATGGGACATGAGCAATGTTATATTGAGAAAAAATAGGGATTTAAAAAAACATACTAGCTCCCACTAAATTACATAATATCACTAAAGAAAATATTCCTTTTACTATATGGTTAGAACAAAAACCAGGGACATATAGATGTGGAGTTAGTAGGTGTGGTATGTGTAGTTTTATCAAAAAAGGGAATTCCTTTTTAAACTACAATGGATCTAAATCTTTCACAATGAAATATAAAAGTAATTGCGGCACCAATCATGCCTATATCCCCTCAGCTGTAGTTGCAACCTTATTTATATTGGCAGAACGAAAAGGAATGTACGTACGAGGTTGAGTGAGCATATAAATAATATTAAAATAGGCTAAACCACTCACAGTGTATCGGACAATTATAGATTAAACCATAACAAAGACCCAAGCTGTCTAAAAATACAGATAATAGATTGGATTCCAGCAAACAAATATCCCAACAGACTACTGACCCTGAGACGCAGGGAGTCTTACTGGATTTACCAACTTGACTCCATGCAGCCTCAGGGCCTTAACATTGAATTGGACTTACAAGCTTTCATGTGATTGTTAGTTTGGGCAACAAAATATTATAGAGCTAAGGCTAGGTTATTGTTCCTTCGAATAGACCAACATTGTTCATGTCCCATATACTTATACTAGCGAGTCATAAGAAGAGTTCACAGCTTTACTGGCTTTAGTGGTTTCCCTAAACCATCTATTTAAAGGGTGCTACAGGCATTCATAATTTTTACAAACTCATTTTTTAGTAGTTTTATAGCAACATTTTTTTAATGGCAATTATATTATGTATTTTTTAGCATTATGATTGTCAATATTCCTGTGATTACTGTTGGTTTATTATACCAAAAATACATGTTTTCCAGTTTGAATGATTATGGGATCCTGACCACACTACACCTGTGACAGGTAATATCCCTTTTAGCCTTTATCACACTAAGCCTCTATGTAGTATCATGTGCACACAGCAAGATGTGTGATTGGCTGAATGAAAGTTCTTAATTACATAGGCTCTTTTTTAAAGCTGGTTTGAGTCCTATGCTTATATCCATTTTATTTTGACTCTTGAAAAAGTCTGAGCGAACTCAGACGAAACGTACGTAGAGTTACATTGTTCCACCCAGTTATATTTTGTCAGGTTCCAGCACTTCCTATCCAGACTTGGTATATTCCGACCGAGATGTTCGTGTTTGGCTGTGAATTCTGATATTACACTGGCTCATGTTCGCTGCTGCCCGATATCCAATTGATTCCTATGGGAGAATAAAAGTTATGTTTACACCTAACACCCTAACATGTACCCCGAGTCTAAACGCCCCTAATCTGCTGCCCCCTACACCGCCGCCACCTACATAATGTTATTAACCCCTAATCTGCTGCCCCGACACCGCCACCACCTACATTATACTTATTAACCCCTATTCTGCCGTCCCGACACCACCGCCACCTAAATAAAAGTTATTAACCCCTAATCTGCCGCTCCCGCCACCGCCGCTACATACATAAAGTTATTAACCCCTATCCCGCCGCTCCCTCAGCCCACCGCAACTTAATAAATGTATTAACCGCTAAACCCCTGGCCTCCCACATCACTACCACTTACTAAACCTATTAACCCCTAAACCGCCAGCCCTTCACATCGCCAAAAACTAAATTAAACTATTAACCCCTAAACCTAACAACCCGCTAACTTTATATTAAATATTTACTCATCCCTATCTCATAATAAATTTAAAATTACCTTTAGATTTAAATTAAACTATATTAAACTATTAATTAATCTACTGTTAATTTACTGTGGGGGGGGTATTTGTATTTTTTATTTACAGGTAAAAGAGCTGATTTCTTTGGGCAATGCCCTGCAAAAGGCCCTTTTAAGGGCTATTTGTAGTTTATTGTAGGCTAGGGATTTTTTTTATTTTGGGGGGCCTTTTATTTTTCATAGGACTATTAGATTAGGTGTAATTAGTTTAAATCTTTGATAATTTCTTTTTTATTTTGTGTAACTTAGTGGTTTTTTTTTTTTTGTAGCTTAGTGTCTGTAATTTTTTGTAACTTAGTTGTTAGTTTTTTGTAACTTAGTAATTTTTTAGTGTAGATTTAAATTATTTGACTAGGGTTAGGTGTTTAAATATATAATATAGTTAATTTAATTTGTAGTTTAATGTAATTTTAGTCTAATAGTTAGGGTAGATTAATTATTAGTTTAATATAGTTTAATGTAATTTTAGTATAACGGGGTAGATTAATTAATAGTTTAATATAGTTAAATTTAAATCTAAAGGTAAGTTTACATTTATTATAAGATAGGGATGAGTTAATATTTAATATAAAGTTAGCGGGTTATTAGGTTTAGGGGTTAATAGTTTAATTTAGTTTATGTCGATTTGGGGGGCTGGCGGTTTAGGGGTTAATAGGTTTAGTAAGTGGTAGTGATGTGGGAGGCCAGGGGTTTAGGGGTTAATACATTTATTTAGTTGTGGTGGGCTCCGGGAGTGGCGGGATAGGGGTTAATAACATAATGTAGGTGGCGGCGGTGTAGGGGCCAGCAGATTAGGGGTTAATAACATAATGTAGGTGGCGGCGGTGTAGGGGCGGCAGATTAGGGGTTAAGAACATAATGTAGGTGGTGGCGGTGTAGGGGGCAGCAGATTGGGGGTTAAGAACATAATGTAGTGGCGGCGGGGTCCGGGAGCGACATATTAGGGGTTAATAACTTTATTTAGTTGCGGTGGGCTCCGGGAGTGGCAGGATAGGGGTTAAACAGTTTAGTATAGTGGCGGTGTTTAGTGACAGTATACAAATAAAGCTGTGAAAAAGCCGAATAGCAGATCGATGACTGTTAGTTAACAACAGTCCGCTGCTCATCGACCCGTACTTGGTGCGCGGCTTTTTGACAGCTTTTTTGTTAAATATGGATAGCGTATTCAGGTCCGCGGCCGCAATGTTAGGCGATGTCAGGCGAGCGTATTGGTGCCGTCGAATGCAGCACAGTTGACGGCTTGATAAGTAGGCCTCATAGTATATTAAGTGGACATTCTCATCATTTGGGGATTTGTTTGCCTTTCTTTGCTTCAAAATAGAATTCTGCAAAATTTGGGACTATTAACTTTCAGATTCTGATTACAGTAACTTGTGATCCATCCGATCTATTTTTTACTTATTGCTGGTTTGCCTAAATAGTGTAACAGCAACACAGTATCTTGTTTTTTTATATATTTATAAGACCAGGATTTATATAAAAAGGTTATCTATATAAAGGTATATCACATAGATGTTACATTGCAATGTATCCTGCATAGCGCTTTCGCTGAATCCCTTTTCTTTCAATTTCTTCCAGCCTTGTATAGTGAAGTTGGGTACAACACTATATAAATCAAGGGGATTAAGCTGCAGTTGCAGGAGATTTTTATCAAATTGATTATTATTTTCTTACCACTCATCTCACAGCGCCTCATCATCTCTTGTTCTGTATATATATATATATATATATATATATATATATATATATATATATATATATATATCCAAAAAGAACAGCACAATCTCACCAAGTCTATAGAATACCACGGTGCACTGTAAAACATATACCAGAACAGGTCTTTTTAACTTTCACTAAATAAAATTAGATTTTTTATATAAAGACCATTGAGCGCCTGTGCTTTGGACTGTTCTTATATATATATATATATATATATATATATATATATATATATATATATATATATATATATATAGGTTCCATTAAGCTGTTCATCATATAGTTGACGTGAACGGGGGTGTGTCTCTACAGCGTGAAGAAAGATGTGGTTTCACTTTTACCACTACACTGAGGAGAATCTTTTGAGCGCTGCCCTGAGGTCTGTTTTGTTATATTTATATATATAATATGTAGAGAAAACAAGTCTAGACAAGTAAGAAGGCTTGCTTTTCCAACTTGCTTTTTTTTTACTGCAGCCTGCTTTTAAGCAGATTTTGTATAGGTTTGTCAAAAAGAAAATTTGACCAAAAGATGCATTTACATAGCACTTCTCACTCCATGTGTATTTCCAGTTAGTTAGTTACATCATAATCTGGGGTGTGATAGGTTACTCATGTAAAACAACTTTTATTACAAGTGTTAAAACAACATAGCACAAACAACATATATATATATTAAAATTACAATTAGAATGTTGACTGCTCGGATTACAAATTGTAACTGTTTCAAAGGTTCAGGTGTGGGAGGTCTGAGAAAATACAATTTTCTCAAAATGTAATAGTTAAGATTGAGCACTAAATAAGTGTATTAATTCTTGAGATTTAATTTGTGTGCTTGATATATATATACACCATTTAGTATCCAATTAATCTGGTATTCATTTATGTGGATAAAAAGGATAAGTCCAATCCTATTACTTTTGTATGTTCAAGTGTTGTATGGTATATTCTTGTCCCCAGCTGTTAAGGGACATTCAATTTGATTACTAATGCTTACAAGTGTTGCCTGAGAGGCAAATGTATCTCTAATTATTAAACTGATTCTATCTATAGCAAATTAATTATTGTGTCTGATACAGTAACATTGAATATTAGGTGGTATCAATTAGGATATATCATTTGTGTTCAGTTTAATCTATATAAGTATGTTTGTTATTTTATGTATATTTGGATTGATATACTATCCCCTGGATATTGTGATATTCACTTGCAAAAATAAGTGTATTTCTGTGTGTTCTACCTTCAGTAAGGGCTAGTAGATATATATCGTTATTTTCTATTTGAGTGTTTAATACCTGATAGGTTCTGCCCACTATATAATATAACTTTGGCCAATAACAATTTTATAACATATACAAAGGTGATATAATGGTGTTTTAGTGATTAGGATCAATTAGGATATATCATTTGTGTTCAGTTTAATCTATATAAGTATGTTTTTTATTTTATGTATATTTGGATTGATATACTAACCCAACATGTGATTAATCAAACATGACTTAACGAATATATGTGCAACTTTCAGTTAAACCTCCTTGTGTAGTTTACGCAAGTAACAGTGAATAAACTCTTTTAGCTAATTTACGCCTAGATTTAGAGTTCTGCGGCCAAAGGGGTGCGTTAGCTACGCTGGCTTTTTTCTGGCCGCACCTTTTAAATACTGCTTGTATTGAGAGTTCTCTGAAGGGCTGCGTTAGGCTCCAAAAAAGGAGCGTATAGCATATTTACCGCAACTTCAACTCTCGATACCAGCGGTGCTTACGGACGCGGCCAGCTTAAAAAACGTGCTCGTGCACGATATCCCCATAGAAAACAATGGGGCTGTTTGAGCTGGAAAAAAACCTAACACCTGCAAAAAAGCCGCGTTCAGCTCCTAACGCAGCCCCATTGTTTTCTATGTGGAAACACTTCCTACGTCTGCACCTAACACTCTAACATGTACCCCGAGTCTAAACACCCCTAACCTTACACTTATTAACCCCTAATCTGCCGCCCCCGCTATCGCTGACACCTGCACATTATTTTTAACCCCTAATCTGCCGCTCCGTATACCCCAGCCACCTACATTATCCCTATGTACCCCTAATCTGCTGCCCTAACATCGCCAACCCCTATATTATATTTATTAACCCCTAATCTGCCGCCCCCAACGTCGCCTCCACCTAACTACACTTATTAACCCCTAATCTGCCGAGCGGACTGCACCGCTACTATAATAAATGTATTAACCCCTAATCCGCCTCACTCCCACCTCAATAACCCTATAATAAATAGTATTAACCCCTAATCTGCCCTCCATAACATTGCCGACACCTAACTTCAAGTATTAACCCCTAATCTGCCGACAGGAGCTCACCGCTACTCTAATAAATTTATTAACCCCTAAAGCTAAGTCTAACTTTAACCCTAACACCCACCTAAATTAAATATAATTTAAATCTAACTAAATAAATTAACTCTTATTAAATAAATTATTCCTATTTAAAGCTAAATACTTACCTGTAAAATAAACCCTAATATAGCTACAATATAAATTATAATTATATTATAGCTATTTTAGGATTAATATTTATTTTACAGGCAACTTTGTATTTATTTTAACCAGGTACAATAGCTATTAAATAGTTAAGAACTATTTAATAGCTAAAATAGTTAAAATAATTACAAAATTACCTGTAAAATATATCCTAACCTAAGTTACAATTAAACCTAACACTACACTATCAATAAATTAAATTTATAAAATACCTACAATTACCTACAATTAAACCTAACACTACACTATCAATACATTAATTAAATACAATACCTACAAATAACTACAATTAAATAAACTAACTAAAGTACAAAAAATAAAAAAGAACTAAGTTACAAAAAATAAAAAAATATTTACAAACATTAGAAAAATATTACAACAATTTTAAACTAATTACACCTACTCTAAGCCCCCTAATGAAATTACAAAGCCCCCCAAAATAAAAAAATGCCCTACCCTATTCTAAATTACAAAAGTTCAAAGCTCTTTTACCTTACCAGCCCTGAACAGGGCCCTTTGCGGGGCATGCCCCAAGAAATTCAGCTCTTTTGCCTGTAAAAAAACACATACAATACCCCCCCCAACATTACAACCCACCACCCACATACCCCTAATCTAACACAAACCCCCCTTAAATAAACCTAACACTAAGCCCCTGAAGATCTTCCTACCTTATCTTCACCTCACCGGGTATCACCGATCGGTCCTGGCTCCAAAATCTTGATCCAACCCAAGCGGGGGCTGGCGATCCATAATCCTGCGGCTGAAGAGGTCCAGAAGAGGCTCCAAGGTCTTCATCCTATCCGGGAAGAAGAGGCGATCCAGACCGGCAACCATCTTGATCCAAGCGGCATCTTCTATCTTCATCCGATGAGGAACGGCTCCATCGTGAAGACCTCCAGCGTGGATCAATCTTCTTCAGACGACGTCCAACTGAAGAATGATGGTTCCTTTAAGGGACGTCATCCAAGATGGCGTCCCTCGAATTCCGATTGGCTGATAGGATTCTATCAGCCAATCGGAATTAAGGTAGGAAAATTCTGATTGGCTGATGGAATCAGCCAATCAGAATCAAGTTCAATCCGATTGGCTGATCCGATCAGCCAATCAGATTGAGCTCGCATTCTATTGGCTGATCGGAACAGCCAATAGAATGCAAGCTCAATCTGATTGGCTGATCGGATCAGCCAATCGGATTGAACTTGATTCTGATTGGCTGATTCCATCAGCCAATCAGAATTTTCCTACCTTAATTCCGATTGGCTGATAGAATCCTATCAGCCAATCGGAATTTGAGGGATGCCATCTTAGATGACGTCCCTTAAAGGAACCGTCATTCTTCAGTTGGACGTCGTCGGAAGAAGATTGATCCACGCTGGAGGTCTTCACGATGGAGCCGTTCCTCATCGGATGAAGATAGAAGATGCCGCTTGGATCAAGATGGTTGCCGGTCTGGATCGCCTCTTCTTCCCGGATAGGATGAAGACCTTGGATCCTCTTCTGGACCTCTTCAGCCGCAGGATTATGGATCGCCAGCCCCCCGCTTGGGTTGGATGAAGATTTTGGAGCCAGGACCGATCGGTTATACCCGGTGAGGTGAAGATAAGGTAGGAAGATCTTCAGGGGCTTAGTGTTAGGTTTATTTAAGGGGGGTTTGGGTTAGATTAGGGGTATGTGGGTGGTGGGTTGTAATGTTGGGGGGGGTATTGTTGTCAGCCGTAAAGGACCAGCCCAGGATTCAACCCAACTGCTAGCGTGAAAAGTAAAAACACATACTAGCACACTGAGAAATATCCAGGACATGACCCACTCAGGATTGAGGAAAGCAAATGTCCCTTTAAGCAGGTTAGCAAATAAACAGCGATTCCTTTTAGCAGGTTCGAATAAAGCAAATGTCCCTTTAAGCAGGTTAACAAACAAACAGGATTCCTTTTAGCAGGTCTGGATAAAGCAAATGTCCCTTTAAGCAGGTTAGCAAATAAACAGTGATTCCTTTAGAAGGTCTGGATAAAGCAAATGTCCCTTTAAGCAGGTTAGCAAACAAACAGTGATTCCTTTAGCAGGTCTGGATAAAGCAAATGTCCCTTTTAGCAGGTAAGCAAACAAACAGATTCCTTTTAGCAGGTCTGGATAAAGCAAATGTCCCTTTAAGCAGGTTAGCAAATAAACAGTGATTCCTTTAGCAGGTCTGGATAAAGCAAATGTCCCTTTAAGCAGGTTAGCAAACAAACAGTGATTCCTTTAGCAGGTCTGGATAAAGCAAATGTCCCTTTAAGCAGCTTAGCAAACAAACAGTGATTCCTTTAGCAGGTCTGGATAAAGCCAATGTCCCTTTAAGCAGGTTTAGCAAACAATGAAGTATTCTTTGCAGCAGTTTTGTTAAAGCTACTATCCCCATAAGTAGTTTTAGCAAACATACCGAGAGACATTCTCGCAAGGAGATCCAGGCAAGGAAGGAGTCATCAGGACATACTCACACAGGTCCGGTCAGAATGTAGGGGAAGAGAAAACAAATGGGCGCCGATTCAAATCTCCCGCCGAGATTTGAAGGCAGGGAGACTCTGACGTCAGAGGAGTGCCAGATACCGCGTCACGTTGCTAGGCAACGTAACGTGATACAGAGGAGATCCGTGAGCTGCGGCGACACGGCAGTGAGCGGATCCGATTTATGACAGCACCCCCCCCCCTAAAGGACCCCTCCGGGGGACAGGACCAGGCCTAGCAGGATAAGCTTTGTGAAAGGCCTTAATCAAAGCAGGGGCGTGTACATGCTGGGCTGGTTCCCAAGTTCGCTTCGTGACTGGATAACCCTTCCAATGGATGAGATAGTATAGTTTCCTGCCACAAGGTTTGGAATCCAGAATGTGAGCAACCTCAAACTCAGGCTGTCCCTGTACCAAGAGAGGAGATGGTTTGGGCAGAGATTTAGAAAATCTATTAGATCTCACCGGTTTCAGGAAAGAAACATGGAAAACAGGGTGAGCTTTGAGAGTCTTGGGAAGAGCAACACGGTATGCAGTAGAACAAACTTGACCCAGTATTCGGAAAGGACCCACATATCGTGGCCCCAATTTGATAGAAGGTTGTTTGAGATGAAGGTGACGAGAAGAAATCCAAACCTTGTCTCCAGGACGAAAATTAGGAGCCTTCTTCCGTCTGCGATCAGCAAAAATCTTGTATTGATTAGAGGCTTTGGAAAGAAGAACACGTATCTTACGCCAATGTCGAGTTAATCTCCGAGCAGTTTGATCAGAAGCAGGATTTTCAGAAGACGAAGTATACAGAGGAAATGTTCTGGGTTGAAATCCGTAAGCTGCAAAAAAGGGAGAAGACCGAAGAGACGAATTGTAACGAGCATTATGGGCTAACTCCGCCAAAGGAAGATAACGAGTCCAATTAGAATGATGATGGTCCACATAATGTCTAAGGTAAGTCTCCAGACACTGGTTTACTCTCTCGGTTTGGCCGTTAGACTGTGGATGATGAGAAGTTGATAAAGAGACTGTAGTGCCAAAATGTTTGCAAAGCCATCTCCAGAACCGAGAAACAAATTGTACCCCGCTATCGGAGACAATGTCAATAGGGAAACCATGTAATTTCACGATATGCAAAAGGAAAAGCTCAGAAAGTCCCTTGGCAGATGGAAGACCAGGCAAAGGAATGAAATGAGCAGACTTCATAAACCTGTCGACCACCACTAAAATAGTGTTGTTTCCAGCAGAAAGAGGAAAGTCTGTAATAAAATCCATAGATAAATGGGTCCAAGGCTGGTGAGGAATGGGTAAAGGTTGAAGTAAACCAGAAGGGAGTTGACGAGGAGTTTTATTTGTAGCACATTGTGTGCAAACTGAGACATAATCTTTAACATCTTGAGTGAGAGTAGGCCACCAGATATACTGTTTGAGATTCCGAGTCGTGTTACTAACGCCAGGATGTCCATAGAGAGGACTATCATGAGCCCAATGTAGAATCTTTGGACGGAGACGTTCAGGAACAAATAATGAACCGTCAGGAGGTTTGAGGGATGAAGGAAAATCCTTTTGAGCAGACTGTAAGTCCTGTAAACAAGAGGTTGATAATTGAGCTATGACTTCTTGTGGTGGAAGTATGGTACCAGATTCTGGAGTAGAGGTAGATTGAAACTGTCTGGATAAGGCATCTGCCTTTATATTTTTAGAACCAGGTATATAGGAAAGATTGTAGTTAAAACGTGAAAAGAATAAAGACCAACGAGCTTGTCTGGAATTCAATCGTTTGGCAGTTTGGAGATAAAGAAGATTTTTATGATCCGTGAGTATGGAAAATGGAAAGGTAGTACCCTCCAACCAATGCCTCCATTCGTCCAAAGCCATCTTGATGGCTAATAACTCTTGCCAACATCATAATTTAATTCAGAAGAAGTAAATTTCTTTTAAAAGAAACCTACAGGATGAATCTTACCTGTGTCAGGTATTCGTTGAGAAAGAACAGCCCCAGCAGCAACAGAAGAAGCATCCACTTCTAGGATAAATTGAAAATCCGGATTTGGATGACGGAGTATGGGTGCAGAAGAAAAGGCCTTTTTGAGGGACTCAAAGGCCTTAATAGCCTCTGGGGACCATTCTTTACAATCTTGCCCCTTTCTAGTGAGTGACGTAAGGGGAGTGGAAATAGTAGCAAATCCTTTGATAGATTTCCTGTAATAATTGGCGAAGCCAAGAAACCGTTGTAGGGCCTTAAGAGAATCAGGTCTAGGCCAGTCCAAAATGGAAGAAAGTTTGTTCGGATCCATTTCAAATGCAGATTCAGATATTACATAACCCAAGAAAGATATGGATTTTTGATGAAATGAACTTTTCTCCAACTTGGCGAATAGATGATTGTCACGTAATCGTTGCAAAACCTTCCTGACGTGGTGTACATGATCTTGATAATCGTGGGAAAAAATTAAAATATCGTCAAGGTAGATAATGACGAAGGAGTTCAAAAAATCCTGAAAAATCTCATTCACAAAGTGTTGAAAAACAACAGGAGCATTACACAGCCCAAAGGGCATGACCAGATATTCATAATGCCCAAATCAAGTGTTGAAGGCTGTCTTCCATTCGTCACCTTTGCGCATGCGAATAAGGTTATAAGCACCACAAAGGTCCAGTTTGGTAAAAATTGTAGCTCCTTGAAGATAAGTAAACAGTTCAGGAATAAGAGGCAGAGGGTAACTATTCTTGACTGTGATTTGATTCAAACCCCGGTAATCAATACAAGGTCGTAGACCTCCATCCTTTTTTCCCACAAAAAAGAATCCTGCCCCTAGAGGAGAAGAGGAAGGTCGAATAAAACCTCTAGCCAAACTATCTTGGATATATTCCTCTAAGGCAGCATTCTCAGGCCTTGAGAGTGGATACGTCTTGCCACGAGGGTAGGTTGCCCCATGAAGTAGATCAATGGAGCAATCAAAAGGACGATGTAGGGGAAGCCGTTCAGCTTCTTTCTTGGAAAAAACATCAACATAATCTTGATAAGGTGCGGGTAACGACCCAGAGGTATTAATTGTGGAAGTAATAGTGAGAGGCACTTAAGTGGGTATTTGAAGACACCTATTTTGACATGTATATCCCCAGGAAATGAGTTCACCTTGAGTCCAAGAGAATACAGGGTTATGTAACTGGAGCCAGGGAAGACCCAAAATTATGGGAAATTGAGGAGTCGAGATTACGTCAAAACATATTGTCTCTGAATGAAGAATTCCTACAGAAAAGAGAATGGGTCTAGTAGCAAACTGGATAAGTCCAGGACCCAAAGGATCTCCACTAACAGTGGAGACAGGAATCGAATACTCCTTTTTGCATAATGGAATTGAGTGAGTAGTTACAAATGTGGAATCGATGAAGACTCCTCCAGCACCAGAGTCCACAAGGGCTTGAGTATGAATCCTGTCTCCTCCAACTTGAAGAGTAACCGGAACAAAAAGTTTATTATTGAGGGAGTGAGATCCTATTTGGCTTAACTTAGCTCCCTGGACAGAAGTTAAGCCCTGGCTTTTAACGGTCTGGTAAGACAATCTTTTAATAAATGTCATTTAAGGCCACAGTATAAACACAATCCAAGAGAGCGTCTCCTCTGACGTTCAGTTTCAGTTAATTTAATGGTGCCTATTTCCATTGGTTCAGCCTGATCGGAAGGTGGAGAGGCAGGAGTTAAAGGGTTAGAGAGGCGAAGTACCAGATGAAAAGGTCGATTAGAAGCTTTTTGACTTCTCTCTCTTTCTTGTTGGCATTCGCGGGGTCTGGAATCGAGGCAAATACAAAGATTTATCAGAGCTTCTAGGGATTTGGGAAGTTCACGATAGACCAACTCATCTTTGAGACGTTCAGAGAGTCCTTTGCGAAAAGCTGCTCTAAGAGCTCCCTGATTCCAAGTAGTCTCAGAAGCTAGAGTGCGAAATTCAATGGCATATTGAGATACAGGTTGACCACCTTGTCGTAAGTCTAGAAGAGAAGCTTCAGAAGCGGCAGACCTCCCAGGTTTATCGAAGACATTTGAAAAGACAGAGAGGAATGTATCCACATCCTGGAGTATTGGATCATTCTTTTCAAGCAAAGGTGATACCCAGGCTAATGCTCTACCTTTCATTAAGGAAATAAGGAAAGTGATCCTAGAGGAGGGTGTTGCAAAGAGAACAGCACTATTCCGAAAATGAAGGCGACACTGATTCAGAAAACCCCTACAATCCTCAGAATTCCCATCATATTTGTCCGGAAGAGGTATCCTGGGACTGAGCTGACCTTGTGACTGATTTGTAGGATTCGTAGGGGGAGAGGGATCCAAAGGAATAGGATTAGGAGGTATAGGAGCAGCCATATTCTGAAGTAAAGTAGTTATCTGATCCAACTTTGTGTCCAAGGATTGCAAGTGAGTAGCATGAGATCCCAATAACTGTCCCTGGTGGGTCACGACCATGGATAATTCAGTGGGGTCCATTTTATGGCCATTTGTAATGTCAGCACACTGAGAAATATCCAGGACGTGACCCACTCAGGATTGAGGAAAGCAAATGTCCCTTTAAGCAGGTTAGCAAATAAACAGCGATTCCTTTTAGCAGGTTTGAATAAAGCAAATGTCCCTTTAAGCAGGTTAACAAACAAACAGGATTCCTTTTAGCAGGTCTGGATAAAGCAAATGTCCCTTTAAGCAGGTTAGCAAATAAACAGTGATTCCTTTAGCAGGTCTGGATAAAGCAAATGTCCCTTTAAGCAGGTTAGCAAACAAACAGTGATTCCTTTAGCAGGTCTGGATAAAGCAAATGTCCCTTTAAGCAGGTAAGCAAACAAACAGATTCCTTTTAGCAGGTCTGGATAAAGCAAATGTCCCTTTAAGCAGGTTAGCAAATAAACAGTGATTCCTTTAGCAGGTCTGGATAAAGCAAATGTCCCTTTAAGCAGGTTAGCAAACAAACAGTGATTCCTTTAGCAGGTCTGGATAAAGCAAATGTCCCTTTAAGCAGCTTAGCAAACAAACAGTGATTCCTTTAGCAGGTCTGGATAAAGCAAATGTCCCTTTAAGCAGGTTAGCAAACAAACAGATTCCTTTAAGCAGGTTTGAATAAAGCAAATGTCGCTTAAAGCAGGTTTAGCAAACAATTAAGTATTCTTTGCAGCAGTTTTGTTAACCCCTTAGTGACCAGAGCACTTTTCCATTTTCTGTCCGTTTGGGACCAAGGCTATTTTTACATTTCTGCAGTGTTTGTGTTTAGCTGAAATTTTCCTCTTACTCATTTACTGTACCCACACATATTATATACCGTTTTTCTCGCCATTAAATGGACTTTCTAAAAATACCTTTATTTTCATCATATCTTATCATTTACTATAAAAAAAATTATAAAATATGAGGAAAAATGGAAAAAAACACACTTTTTCTAACTTTGAACCCCAAAATCTGTTACATATCTACAACCACCAAAAAACACCCATGCTAAATAGTTTCTAAATTTTGTCCTGAGTTTAGAAATACCCAATGTTTACATCTTCTTTGCTTTTTTTGTAACTTATAGGGCCATAAATACAAGTAGCACTTTGCTATTTTCAAAACATTTTTTTTTCAAAATTAGCGCTAGTTACATTGAGACACTGATATCTTTCAGGAATCCCTGAATATCCATTGACATATGTATATTTTTTTTTAGAAGACATCCCAAAGTATTGATCTAGGCCCATTTTGGTATATTTCATGCCACCATTTCACCGCCAAATGCGATCAAATACAAAAAATTGTTCACTTTTTCACAAATGTTTTCACAAACTTTCAGTTTCTCACTGAAATTATTTACAAACTGCTTGTGCAATTATGGCATAAATGGTTGTAAATTCTTCTCTGGGATCCCCTTTGTTCAGAAATAGCAGACATATATGGCTTTGGCATTGCTTTTTGGTAATTAGAAGGCCGCTAAATGCCACTGCGCACCACATGTGTATTATGCCCAGCAGTGAAGGGGTTAATTAGGGAGCATGTAAGGAGCTTTTTGGGGTATTTTTAGCTTTAGTGTAGTGTAGTAGACAACCCCAAGTATTGATCTAGGCCCATTTTGGCATATTGCATGCCACCATTTCACCGCCAAATGCGATCAAATTAAAAAAAACATTACATTTTTCACAATTTTAGGTTTGTCACTGAAATCATTTACAAACAGCTTGTGCAATTATGGCACAAATGGTGCTTCTCTGGGATCCCCTTTGTTCAGAAATAGCAGACATATATGACTTTGGCGTTGCTTTTTGGTAATTAGAATGCTGCTAAATGGCGCTGCGCATCACACGTGTATTATGGCTAGCAGTGAAGGGGTTAATTAGGTAGCTTGTAAGGAGCTTGCAGGGTTAATTTTAGCTTTAGTGTAGAGATCAGCCTCCCACCTGAAACATCAGACCCCCTGATCCCTCCCAAACATCTCTCTTCCCTCCCCTACCCCACAAATGTCCCCGCCATCTTAAGTACTGGCAGAAACTCTGCCAGTACTAAAATAAAAGGAAAATGTGTGCATTTTTGTGCATTTTGTTTTAGCATATTTACATATGCTTCTGTGTAGGATCCCCCTTATCCCCCAACCTCACTGATCCCCCACCCAATAGCTCTCTAACCCTCCCCCTCTGACTTAATGTGCGCCATCTTGGGTACTGGCAGCTGTCTGCCAGTACCCATTTTAGTGAAAATATGTTTTTTTATTAAAAAAATTTCCCTTTTCTGTAGTGTAGCTTCCCCCCCCCCAATACCAACCCCCCACCCCTTCCAGATCGCTTAAATGCTTTTTTTAAAAAATGTTTATTTCATTTTTTAATACACTTTACTCTTTACTTTTTTTCTGTAGTGTAGCGGTTCCCACCCGCTCCCGCCCCGTGCACGCGCCCGCCCGCCACCCACCGTGCACGCGCGCCCGTGCGCGCCCCCGAAGGCTCTGCCCCCTCCACCTTCCAGATCTCACCGATGGCCGCCCACCCGCCTCCCAAGTCGGCTCCCACCCACCAACGATACCGGCCATCGATGTCCGGTGCAGAGAGGGCCACAGAGTGGCTCTCTCTGCATCGGATGGCCAGAAAGTGTTATTGCAGGATGCCTCGATGTCGAGGCATCACTGCAATAACCGGAAAGCAGCTGGAAGCGAGCAGGATCGCTTCCAGCTGCTTTCCAGACTGAGGACGTGCAGGGTACGTCCTTGGTCGTTAACTGACATTTTTTAGAGGACGTACCCTGCACGTCCTCGGTCGTTAAGGGGTTAAAGCTACTATCCCCATAAGTAGGTTTAGCAAACATACCGAGAGACATTCTGGCAAGGAGATCCAGGCAAGGAAGGAGTCATCAGGACGTACTCACACAGGTCCGGTCAGAATGTAGGGGAAGAGAAAACAAACGGGCGCCGATTCAAATCTCCCGCCGAGATTTGAAGGCAGGGAGACTCTGACGTCAGAGGAGTGCCAGATACCGCGTCACATTGCTAGGCAACGTAACGTGATACAGAGGAGATCCGTGAGCCGTGGCGACACGGCAGTGAGCGGATCCGATTCATGACAATTGTATGTGTTTTTTTACAGGCAAAAGAGCTGAATTTCTTGGGGCATGCCCCGCAAAGGGCCCTGTTCAGGGCTGGTAAGGTAAAAGAGCTTTGAACTTTTGTAATTTAGAATAGGGTAGGGCATTTTTTTATTTTGGGGGGCTTTGTAATTTCATTAGGGGGCTTAGAGTAGGTGTAATTAGTTTAAAATTGTTGTAATATTTTTCTAATGTTTGTAAATATTTTTTTATTTTTTGTAACTTAGTTCTTTTTTGTACTTTAGTTAGTTTATTTAATTGTAGTTATTTGTAGGTATTGTATTTAATTAATGTATTGATAGTGTAGTGTTAGGTTTAATTGTAGGTAATTGTAGGTATTTTATTTAATTAATTTATTGATAGGGTAGTGTTAGGTTTAATTGTAACTTAGGTTAGGATTTATTTTACAGGTAATTTTGTAATTATTTTAACTATTTTAGCTATTAAATAGTTCTTAACTATTTAATAGCTATTGTACCTGGTTAAAATAAATACAAAGTTACCTGTAAAATAAATATAAATCCTAAAATAGCTATAATATAATTATAATTTATAATGTAGCTATATTAGGGTTTATTTTACAGGTAAGTATTTAGCTTTAAATAGGAATAATTTATTTAATAAGAGTTCATTTATTTTGTTAGATTTAAATTATATTTAACTTAGGGGGGTGTTAGGGTTAGGGTTAGACTTAGCTTTAGGGGTTAATCCATTTATTACAGTAGCGGCAAGATTCGGTCGGCAGATTAGGGGTTAATAATTGAAGTTAGGTGTCGGCGATGTTAGGGAGGGCAGATTAGGGGTTAATACTATTTATTATAGGGTTATTGAGGCGGGAGTGAGGCGGATTAGGGGTTAATAACTTTATTATAGTAGCGGTGCGGTCCGCTCGGCAGATTAGGGGTTAATAAGTGTAGGCAGGTGGAGGCGACGTTTAGGGGGGCAGATTAGGGGTTAATAAATATAATATAGGGGTCGGCGGTGTTAGGGGCAGCAGATTAGGGGTACATAAGGATAACGTAGGTAGCGGCGCTTTGCGGTCAGCAGATTAGGGGTTAAATATTGTAGGTAGCTGGCGGCTACATTGTGGGGGGCAGGTTAGGGGTTAATAAATATAATATAGGGGTCGGCGGTGTTAGGGGCAGCAGATTAGGGGTACATAAAGATAACGTAGGTGGCGGTCGGCAGATAAGGGGTTAAAAAAAATTTCATAGAGTGGCGGCAATGTGGGGGGACTTCGGTTTAGGGGTAAATAGATAGTTTATGGGTGTTAGTGTACTTTAGAGCACAGTAGTTAAGAGCTTTATGAACCGGCGTTAGCCCAGAAAGCTCTTAACTCCTGACTTTTTTCTGCGGCTGGAGTTTTGTCGTTAGATTTCTAACGCTCACTTCAGCCAAGACTCTAAATACCGGCGTTAGAAAGATCCCATTGAAAAGATAGGATACGCAATTGACGTAAGGGGATCTGCGGTATGGAAAAGTCGCGGCTGCAAAGTGAGCGTTAGACCCTTTCCTGACTGACTCCAAATACCGGCGGTAGCCTAAAACCAGCGTTAGGAGCCCCTAACGCTGGTTTTGACGGCTACCACCCAACTCTAAATCTAGGCCATAGTATCAATGATTATAACCGTGATCTATAAAAGTGTGCAGAGTTAGACACATATATGTATAATAACTCAGTGCTAACCAGAATATTACCTCATCACTTATATTATATTACTATTGCTTAATTATATATCACACTGGAGGTATAATTAACCTTTGCAATGCTGAAACAATTTATGTCGATATTCACATACCTGTGTCTATATTAACAAGATGCCTAAATGAAGATAGAACACTTAGAAAAATGAATATATAAAGTTGAAAAAGTGGACTAGCAACTGCAGATATTAATAGCTCACCGGAATACTATTATATTACTTTTATACACAAGTCACAAAAAAGCTAGTGGTCAAATTCACATTATATAGTAGGCAGAATCTGCCAGGTACCTAATACTGAAACAGTGTACAGCCACATATATTTACCATATTTACCAGCACTTATTAATGGCTGAATATACAAGAATATACATCCTTGCAAGTGAATATTTATAACTATTTAGCGTTAATCAGATTACTATCTTATCATATTTATTAAATTACTATTAGTGAATTATATATCACACAGTGAGCATAATCAACCATTGTAATGCTGAAACAATCTATGTTGATATATACATATCGGTGTGTACACTAACAAGATACCTAAATGAAGACAGAGCGCCTACAAAAATCAATATATTAAAGTGAAGAAGTGGACCACTAACTGCAGACAATAAAAGCTCACTAAAACACTATTATAACACCTTTGTATATGTTATAAAATAGTTATTGGCCAAAGACATATTATATAGTGGGCAGAACCTATCAGGTATTAAACACTCAAATAGAAAATAACGACATATACCTACTAGCCCTTACTAAAGGCAAAACACACAGAAATACACTTATTTTTGCAAGTGAATATCACAATATCCAGGGGATAGTATATCAATCCAAATATACATAAAATAACAAACATACTTATATAGATTAAACTGAACACAAATGATATATCCTAATTGATACCACCTAATATTCAATGTTACTGTATCAGACACAATAATTAATTTGCTATATATAGAATCAGTTTAATAATTAGAGATGCATTTGAATCTCAGGCAACACTTGTAAGCATTAGTAATCAAATTGAATGTCATTTAACAGCTGTGGACAAGAATATACCAACACATGGACATACACAAGAAATAGGATTGGACTTATCCTTTTTATCCACATAAATGAATACCACATTAATTGGATACTAAATGGTGTATATATATATCAAGCACACAAATTGAATCTCAAGAATGAATACACTTATTTAGTGCTCAATCTTAACTATTACATTTTGAGAAAACTGTATTTTCTCAGACCTCCCACACCTGAACCTTTGAAACAGTTACAATTTGTAATCCGAGCAGTCAACATTCTAATACAATAAAAGTTAAATTTTAAATGAGTAACCTATCACACCCCAGATTATGATGTAACTAACTGGAAATGCACATGGAGTGAGAAGTGCTATGTAGATGCATCTTTTGGTCAAATTTTCTTTTTGACAAACCTTTACAAGTTCGTTTATGCATCAGCACTCCAGCCAACATCAGGTCAACCTTTACAACCTGATATAGGCATCTCCATTATAATCAGTGTAGTGCTGTTGCACTTTTGCTTTTTGTCCAAATTGTAATCAATACCTATATATTGTATAGGATCTTTGCAACAGTTATAGCAGACACTTTTACTTTACATTATACAATTATGGCTAATAAATTTGAATTGGGCAAACAATCTAGAGAACAAAAAAGACAAACTGATCTAAATGAAGTTTTCCAAACCCTGTTGGGGGTAACCAAGATATAAATTCCAACAATATGGACACACTACTTAGGGAATTACATAAAAAAACTTATTTAAACAGGACAAACTATGGTGGGATCAACAATTCTGCAAACAATATATTAAGAGAAATGTAATTCCTAGGGGGTTAAGAATACAATTATTCCCTGCCTTTGAATTCAAAGAAAAAGATCTAAGTATTGAATGGGAGGAATGCTCCAAAAAACTGATGAAGATCCTCATCAAACAGGACTCATCAGAATATGAAAGACTAGAGAACCTCATAAAAACACAAAATGAACAATTAAAACAATTCAAAAATCTAAAGGAATTCGAAAATGCCTATAAGAAATTTTAAAAAGGAGTTAGATAAATATGAGAATGAGATCAAAATTACCAAGAGAGGTAAATTACAAAGAGATATTCAGGATTTCAGCAACAACAAAGTTTATAAATGGAAAAATAGAGTGAACACCTCCAACTCAAGAATACAGAGGAGAGTCAATATCATAGAAACAGATGTATCAGATACTGATAATGAAGAACCAGAAAACACAGCAGAACCCAAGTGATCAGAACCATCAACATCCAAAACCTCTATGGTTGTGAACAACATAAAAAGGAAGTCTTTTTTTAGAAGAGGATTTAAGTTTAGGCTCAGAACCACCAGAAGAGGTGGGAGGAATAAACAAGAGGCACACAAGGAACAACAAAAAATCCTAAACAAACAAAAAACAACCAAACCATACAAAAGGAATCCAAGTCCGTTCTCAAAAATTAGAATGAAGAACTAAGAATAATTAACTTGTCCAATTGAAAATTATCTAAGCACCATGTTAGGGTATTATCCAAAGTTCTATCCTTTTGTCCAAATTCAAAAATGGACAAGTTTGAAATAATAAAGGACATACAACTATTTTTGCGAAAATTACTTCTAAAGAAATTTTACGCCAACAAAGAAGAACATGATGCCCTCCATGATTTATCTGAAGAAAACTTGAATCTCTTCAAAATTTAGAGGACCTATTATTTGAACAATACCCAACAGAAAAAATGGATTGGCGCAAAATTTTGAAAACCAAATCCAAATTTATTACATCCAGTAATATTAGCGCCAATATAGATACATTCAATCAAATTGTATGTAATGCTATAAATAAATTGACCATCCATCCTAAATCTAGAAATCTCTCAACCCAAGAAAGAAAAGCTCTCAAGGACATAGAATCATGGGACGATATAATTATTAGGAACGCAGACAAGGGTGGAAATATTGTATTATGGCCAGAAGAATTATACATCAAAGAGGCAATCTCGCAATTACAGAATCACGAATGCTATAAGGAATTATGGGGGAACCCATCTGTACAATTCCACCAACAATATAATAAATTAATTGAAGAAGCAAAGAAAAACAACATTATTACCAACAAAGAAAATACATTTTTGACTACATCACATCCAAAAATTGGAACCAAATTTCATAAAAATATGAAACAACCTCCTGGCCGGCCAATCGTCTCGGGAAATGAAAGCCTTACAGAAAAAGAAAGTCAATACATCGACTTCAGATTTAGGCAATTTTTGACTCAACTTCCCTCTTATGTAAGAGATACAATGGAAGTGTTACAACAAATCAAGGACATTAACATCTCTCAAAATACCTGGCTAGTTACAGCAGACGTGGAATCACTGTACACCAGCATTAGCCACAAATTAGGACTACAGGCAGTGAAACATTTCCTAGACATGTCCACGGAAGAGAGCTAAGAACACAACAATTTTGTGATAGATCTATTAAAATTTGTCCTCACCAAGAACTTATTTCTGTTCAATAATAAATTCTATTTACAGACCCAAGGTACTGCCATGGGCACAGCTTGTGCTCCCACCTACGCCAATTTATTTCTAGGCTGGTGGGAACAAACCATTGTCTTTTCTGATCTCAACAATCAATATACTCAGAATATCCCCATGTGCATCAGATATATTGATGATATTCTGTACATATGGGAAGGACCATCAGAGGAACTGGAGATGTTCCTAAAAATATTAAATAGTAACAACTTGAATATCAAACTTACCCATGAAAAAAGTCTAACCCAAGTCTCTTTTCTTGATTTACTAATTGTGAAGGAAAATAATGGATCTCTGAGTACTGATCTGTACAGAAAAGAGACAGCCACAAAGTATTACATTCAACGAGTGCACATGCACCCAATACTACAAAATCCTTATGAGTTGGTGAATTCCTAAGAATTAAACGCAATTGCTCAGATGAGAATACTTTTAAAAAAAGAGCGTCAGAACTAGAAAGCAGGTTACTCTCTAGAGGATATAGCAAAAGATACATCGAAAAAGCCAAAAGAAGAGCATTCGGAACCCCGAGAGCAGACCTATTAAAAGTCAGACAGAAACATCCAGACAACAAAACCCGCCTGATATTAACTTACAATGATCAGTCAAATCAGATTGTTGAAATAATCCAACAAAATTGGAACATACTACAAGCTGATCCACAACTAAAGGACCACATTGGAGCAAGAGCAGAAATTGGATACAGGAGATCAAGAAATCTAAAAGAAATTCTTAGCCCAAGCCATTTTGTACAGAAAATGAAAAAAAATAAAAACCACAGAACAAGGTTCCTTTCCTTGTGGCAGTTGTTCTACATGTACCAATATGATCCAAAAGAAAAGAATGATCATTGACAGATTTGGTAAAGAACCCAAAATCAAAACTTACATAAACTGCAATACAATAGGAGTTATCTATGCCCTCCCATGTACTTGTCCCTGCACTTATATTGGAATGACTACAAGAAAACTACATACAAGGATCATGGAGCACCTCCGGATATCCGCAATGCTCCTCAAGATGTGTCCAAAAACAAAAAAATTACGTCCATAGCATTATATTTTTTAAAACATCATCAATCTAAAACATCAGAGTTGCAATGCTATGGTGTACAAAAAATGTCATTAGGATTAAGAGGAGGAGACTTGGAGAAAACTTTATTAAAGGCAGAAACCAGATGGATATACTTAATGGATTGTGTACACCATAAGGACTAAATGAACAGAATAATTACTCAATGGTTATTTAAGTAAACCTTAATATCTATAATGCAAATTATGATATGAATTCACTACTCACCCGAATAGGTCTAATATAACACCAATTGGTATTAAAATCTGAGAAATCATTTATTTTTACTTAGTAATAATATATCTTTATACCAGCAAATATGTCAAGTTACTCAATTTCAAGCTAACATTCCAAAGTAACCCAAATGTTCACTCAGCTTATACTGGCCCTTTAATTCATGTCACTAAAAACTCTTTATTTTCCACATTTCACTTCGAATTTTGATCGTTATTGTTGCAGCCGCAAATATACTAACCAATATAAAAAAAATCTTACATTTTCACACTTTCTTAATAAAGAAAAATCTAACTACTAATTTTACCTTTGATTAGTTTTAATCTTGCACATTGACACAATGCACATAGTTTTGTCAGCTCTGACAAATAATTAGCTCACTTAAGTCTATCCATATTTAGTTTCACATTTATTTTTATGTCAACCACAATTTTTTTATTTTCACACATCACAGCATGCCCTATTAAAATCACCAATGGAACATCATCAGATGCTCTGATGTCCTCTTACGTTTTTCTAAACAAACTCCACAGTTTTTCACATCAGCTTTATTCAACACATTCACATAAACACTAAGACCAGTAAATAATACTGAGATCTTGGATCTTTATTTATTTTCAACAGATGGATACTTTGTATACCTAAATGTTTAAATACTAAATGAGTCTGACACATTTGGCTAACATATATATTATAACATATTGCTCAAATAACTCTTGTGTGGATTAACTCCAAAGTAGACCCCTGATACTTTATATATCCAGTAAAAGCTGAATTGATAAAGATCATATACAGAGAGGATTAACACAATTACCAAAATCTTGTAAAAATATCCAATTAAAGTCTCAAAACGAATCCTCAAAATCCTTACAAGGAACACGCAACATTGTTTGGTCCTCAAATGAAAGGATGAGTCTGATTGGCAGAGGATTGAAATTAGAGGTGTGGCTTAGGTGATAAACACCCGTAGACGCCGGCCCGTGTCACCTTTCAAAAAGCCGCCACTTGATGGAGAAACATGTCAGGGGAGGGTGTTGATCCTCTTTGAACCCCAAACTTTTTTAAATATCGCAATTTAGATGTAGACTGTTATAAGTTATTAACTTAAATATACCTTAGAATATAGAATTTAAAGGTTCAAGATCAATACTAGATACATTTTTAAGTCTGGCTAACCGTGTAGCCCACAGCTATCCAGCATTGAAAAAGACACTTGCAGTCGATTTTCCTTTATTAAAATTGTAAATACATTTTCTCAGAAGCATCAGCAGCCCGAGTGTACAGTTCAAGTTCGACATAGTCCTAACCCAACACATGTGATTAATCAAACATGACTTAGCGAATATATGTGAAACTTTCAGTTAAACCTCCTTGTGTAGTTTATGCAAGTAACAGTGAATAAACTCTTTTAGCTAATTTAGTATCAACAATTATAACCGTGATCTATAAAAGTGTGAAGAGTTAGACACATATATGTATAATAACTCAGTGCTAACCAGAATATTACCTCATCACTTATATTATATTACTATTGCTTAATTATATATCACACTGGAGGTATAATTAACCTTTGCAATGCTGAAACAATTTATGTCGATATTCACATACCTGTGTCTAAATTAACAAGATGCCTGAATGAAGATAGAACGCTTAGAAAAATTAGAGAGATATTAATAGCTCACCGGAATACTATTATATTACTTTTATACACGTCACAAAAAAGCTAGTAGTCAAATTCACATTATATAGTAGGCAGAAACTGCCAGATACCTAATACTGAAACAGTGTACAGCCACATATATTTACCAGCGCTTACTAATGGCTGAATATACAAGAATATACATCCTCGCAAGTGAATATTTATAACTATTTAGCGTTAATCAGATTACTATCTTATCATATTTATTAAATTACTATTAGCAAATTATATATCACACAGTGAGCTTAATCAACCATTGTAATGCTGAAACAATCTATGTTGATATATACATATCGGTGTGTACACTAACAAGATACCTAAATAAAGGCAGAGCGCCTACAAAAATCAATATATTAAAGTGAAGAAGTGGACCAGTAACTGCAGACAATAAAAGCTCACTAAAACACCATTATCTCACCTTTGTATATAAGTTATAAAATAGTTATTGGCCAAAGATATATTATATAGTGGGCAGAACCTATCAGGTATTAAACACTCAAATAGAAAATAACGACATATACCTACTAGCCCTTACTAAAGGCAGAACACACAGAAATACACATATTTTTGCAAGTGAATATCACAATATCCAGGGGATAGTATATCAATCCAAATATACATAAAATAACAAACATACTTATATAGATTAAACTGAACACAAATGATATATCCTAATTGATACCACCTAATATTCAATGTTACTGTATCAGACACAATAATTAATTTGCTATATATAGAATCAGTTTAATAATTAGAGATACATTTGCCTCTCAGGCAACACTTGTAAGCATTAGTAATCAAATTGAATATCCCTTAACAGCTGGGGACAAGAATATACCAACAATTGAGCATACACAAGTAATAGGATTGGACTTATCCTTTTTATCCACATAAATGAATACCAGATTAATTGGATACTAAGGGGTAGATTTATGAAAGCTGAGGCAGACAGGGGAGCATATACACGCCCCTGTACACCTCAGCTTGCCTGTGGAGGGGCGAAATTACCCGCAGGTATTCGCTATTGCACACGAGCGCACACGAGGTGGCGAAGAGGTTAGGGAAGCGGCGGTCTGGTGACCACTGCTTGATAAATTATGGTGAGAAAGTTCTTGTGAGAACTTGCAGCCGTAGGGCTTTAATAAATCTAGCCCTAAATGGTGTATATATATATATATATATATATATATATATATCAAGCACACAAATTAAATCTCAAGAATGAATACACTTATTTAATGTTCAATCTTAACTATTACATTTTGAGAAATTCAGACCTCCAACACCTGAACCTTTTGAACCTTTGAAACAGTTACAATTTGTAATCTGAGCAGTCAACATTCATGCATCAGCACTCCAGCCAACACCAGGTCAACCTTTACAACCTGATATAGGCATCTCCATTATAATCAGTGTAGTGCTGTTGCACTTTTGCTTTTTTGCCGAATTTTAAGCAGATTTCCCTTTACGCCATAGCATTGCTGTATACACAGCTTTTAAGCTTAGCTAGGGTTAGTACAGTGATTCAGAACCATCCCAGGACAGCTGGTTCGTGGTTTATCCACTCATTAGTTGTCAGTAGGATGAATCACTGCTGGGTGAAGTTGATTTCTGGGCAAAATACAACAACATTTAAAATCATGGGGAGACGAAAAGTGAGCTTAAATCCTCCACTAAGCACAAAATGTAGAGAAAATAACTAATTGGGGCCGATTTATTAAGGGCTGAATGGCCCTGAATGGCCCTGTTTCTGTGCAAGCCTTCAGGAGTTAAGAAGTAGAGGTCTTAAGACCACTGCTTCTTAATTCGTACACCCCCCCTGAGGCTGCAGACATCAATCTGACTGATCTCATAGGATGGAGTTGATTGACTGCTTGTGCAATGTTAAATGCCAACAGCGTATGCTGTCGGCATTCAGCGATGTTGGGCGGACATAATCCGCTACAACAGATCATGTTCGTCCTAGTGTTAATAAATTGGCCACCATAAGAAGTATAGCCCAGCACTCACTGTCAAATGTCAAGGTGCACGCTGCAAGGATCCTGCACAAATTCCAGACAATACCAGCAAATCCAAGCAACAGCAGCAGCACCTTAGGTATGCATCAAACTTCTTTTATTGGTGAGACATCACAAAATACAACGACGTTTCAGTCAACAACAGACCTTAATCATGATATAACATGAATAAGGTCAGTTGTTGACCGAAACGTTGTTATATTTTGTGATGTCTCACCAATAAAAGGATTTTGATCTGTCTAGATTTGTTAATGAACTACACAATGAGTTATTTTCTCTACATTGTGTCTTAGTGCTACTATATACATATTTAGACATATAGGTTTACAATATAGCTCTTTCTATTCAAATACCTTTTCATATACCATATATCTTTTAACCCTTAAAATATTTATATTAATAATTTTTATCAGGAAGTGTATATATGAGAGTAATACTTTATTTAAATGTATTTTGTTGTGTTTTATTTAGCCCTTAAACTTAACACTAGGGGCTTGATAATATAAACTGCTCAAAGCTACTTTTCTCACCGACTCTTGCAGGGCTGCCCCACGGTGGAATGATCGTAAAAAGGGGCAGTCCTTGCGAGTGGCGAGATGGCCCCTATTAAAAGTATTGGAACACGCTGGGTAGGGACACTTCGCTCCTTAGAGTGAAGTTAGCAGGGATCAGGGGTGGCACTTTAAAATTTAAATCCTGCAGTCAATATATTTCATATTGTGCTGCTTTCTGCATGGAGCATCTTGCAGTTGCCTATATTTTCGTATTTATGTGTTTTTCTATAATGATTATAATTATTTTGAGTGTTTTGAGAAAAGCTTGCCACCTTTTAGTTGGCTAGAAAAAACTGCGAGATCTGCAGTGGGAAAATCTTTATAGAATTATGCTGGGATTAGAGAGACATTTTCATAAACACCCATGGAACGCCCATGTTCAGCCCATTTTATGAAAAAACAATTACTCTTTGCATTTTGTATTTGTAAGTATAAATTTCTGTGTGATTTTTGCACATCCAGTGTACTAAAATTACGATTTACACTGTGCATATTTAATTTGATTTATTCCTGTGTAAATTGCATACAAATTTTATGTTCCTGTTAAAATACGATTTTTGTTAAATAATTTTGTTACGATTTTTGATGCACCTTAACAATACAATTTTTCCCTGCTTATTTTTGTGTGATTGGTTCAAATATTTGTTTTGTATGATGTTTAAAATACAAATTTAATTGTGCATTTTTCATATGAAAATGCAGTATATGCCCCTTAGCGAGACAGCCTGTTTTAAGGGTAAAAAGTGGCTTTAGTTCATTCCACTAGGGAAATAGAAGGACTGAAATCTTGCCAGCTCAAAGAGCCTTCTATAATTGAGCCCTAGGTCTTCACTAGCGCATACCCTTCTTTGGACCCCTTTCCACTCAAATACCTTTAAACAAGAAAAATAATTTGTAATCAATTTTAATATTTAATAATGTGTTTTAGTATGTATTTACCATAAATATTTTAAATTTCAATATTCTTCACATAGGGGAAAATTTTCTTGGTATTTTTGAATACATATTCCTATAAAATGCTTCTAATAAAAGATAAAGCGGTTTCAAAACTGTATTTAAGTATGCACCATGCACCAGCATTTTAAACACAGCACTTGCCCAGAGAGCCTAAGGTGCTTTTACTATCTGGTAATGACTCAAGTAGTTAAATGCTTACATGATACAACCGCCATTGGCTCTCTGAGCAGCCTCAGTTTTTAAAATGTTGGTGCACTGACAATATCTAACTATGCTTCACATGCACATGCAGAGAAAAATGTTAACACTAAAACAGCGATAACTTTTGCTAGAACCATTTATGCCAATACATGTATATTGCAAATATGTTTCTATTAAAATATGTAATTCATCTATGTGTATTTAAATTTTGACCGGAATGTCCCTTTAAATCTTTACTTCTGGCAGTGTTTGTTTTCAAGCGAAGACAATAAATAATCAGGCCCTTAATTTGATATCAAAATGTTAACGATATTAACTGTGGTTAAGACATCCAAAAAGAAGACTGACGTGACAGGAATATACTATTTGGTTTCCAAAAACACAAATTGTACAAATGTAAGAAGACCACATATATTTATATTCCACATCCCATAATAGAAAAATATTGATACAATCGTTAAATTCAATCTGATTACTGTTTTTGCCTGATTTTACTGATTGCATTTGAATGATTTGGTGTCTAGAAGATTTATATGCATAAATATCCTGATGCTTTTTTTTTTTTTTTTTTTTAATATTTCTTTATTGAATGAGACACATTTATGATAATACAATCATGGTTCAGAGACTTGGTAATTTTAAGGCATACATTGCCTTTTGTTTTCGATTAGGACACAACATATATAAACATCCAAAGAAAATTAAACATCATTTTGTTTTCAAATTTGTCTCACATTTTTCCAATATATATTTTTTTTTTCTGTTAACCCAAATGTGTTCCTCAAATTTTCATTTATATAAAACAAAATCGACACAAAAAGGAGAAAAAGAAAAGAGAAAGGAGATAAAGAAAAAAAAAAAAAAAAACCCTTCATCCCCTCGTCCAAATCTCTTGTGATCTTAACTGAAATTAAACTCATCTCGCCAAGAGTCTCCAGAAAAAGACCACTACTATCCCTAATATTTCAAAAATCCCTTTCTTACTAGTACTTCGTGACTTGGGGAGTTAAACTTCTCTACTCGAAGAATACCAATTCACTGGAAATATGTCTAACATAACTAGTTCAGCAAATGCCTCAGAACTTAAAAAGGGATACAAAATTTGTTTCTGAATCTGTAATGTATATGTTTTAATTATAGGTAACCATCCTAATATAAATCTTTTTATTTTATGTTCCTTAACATTCTTCATGTGAAATGATTCAAATACAATATGATTTTGAATTTCCTTAATTATCCTGGCCAATGAGGGTGCAACTGAAGATTTCCAGCTTTTTACGACCAAATGTCTTACCAGTAGTATAAGTGTATTTAAAGTTTTGACTTGTAATCCTAGGTCCGATGTATACCTTTTTTAAAAAATAACTGTTTCCATGTCTATAAATATATTTGAATTATAAAGTTTATTTATCCAATAAACTAACTTCTCCCACACTTGCTTCATTTTAGGACAGAGGTAAAACATATGACATATGCCCGCTTTCGAAAAATTACAACGCGGACAGTTTACAATTTGTGCTGGGTACATTTTCGTCAATCGGGCTGGGGTTAAATAAAAATTATTAATAAGTTTATAATGGGATTCTTTCCAGCTCATAGGTATAGCTAACTTCCTTGTAGTCAAAAGACTTGTATTCGGAGACTTCCGGTTGAAGGCGGGACCGACAGGTAGCTGCAGGTAGCTGCAGGTGTCCCTGAAGCTCCGCGCCTCTATGCGAGGCCTAAACCACCTACGACCTACGCTGTTTTCCCTTGGCCTACACTAGGCTTGGGTAATAGGATTACGATCCGGCGAGGGAAGTCTACCGATACAGCCTAATGGTGCACGGTGGCTGGTGCACATTTATTCCCTGGTGACGACCGCTGCTGGATACCACCAAATTTCTACCTAACTGTCGGACTCTGCCTATCCCCCCAGTGATCGCACTACAGCTTACCCGGACGTGGGACTGTCGGTGAGCTGCCTCTGGCCGTGCCGGGCCCTGCCACACTGGTCCCTGGGTGCCTGGTTTCACCCGACTTGGAAGCGCGCTGCTTTGGTCCACCTGGAGGGGCCATCTTGTCCGTATCCACACCTGAGTCCCCTGGTAGTGACGCAAGGGCCGGCGTGTGTGGTTTAACCCCGCTCCGCCCCTGGAGCTTCGGATCTGCTGCATTGAGGCGCCCGGTGAGATTCCGCACCCGGCCGGCTTTGGATTTTCCTGTAGGTGGTCCCGCTGGGCCTCCGTACCACTCACACAAACGTCATCTTCTGGGGGCTCGCTACACATCACGCTGCGCCGATAGTCCGCAAGGATAGCGGAGGTGCTGAGGGAGGCACTATCTTGGTAGAAGCTGTGACGGCCCACAAACAAGGTACTGTTCCCGGTCTTTGGCCAAAATGTACAAAGGTCTTGATTTAATTTGTATACCGTAGGCAATGGGACAAGTCTATGTTACTGTGGGCTACAGGTTTAATCCCATCCTGTAGCGTTGGTGCCGGTATTGCTCATTTGCCTACCCCTGAGTAAAAAATATTTCTGGGTCTTCGGAAACGGAGTGAGGAGCCTCAGGACAGGGGCCGGTGCCGTGTTGTGCTATACAGGTTAAGACCTCTGGATTTCACTCCTTTGTTTATTTGGGCACACTTATGACTGTGGCTGAATTGGAGCTATGCAGTACACTTGACTCTAACCACTGTAACTTTATGGTTTTTTCCATCTATCAAGGTTCCCTTAGCATGAAAAGTTCTACAGCTGGACTTGATAAGTGAAGTGAAGGCTCATACTGGGTTGCAAGAACCTGGGGGACTTAGTCCTACTAAGCAGTCTTTTTGTTTTTTTCAATGCCTTTATTTTGATTTTGTTTCTTGTTTTTCTTTTGTTTTCTGCCTGTTTTTTGTGTTCTAATTATTGATATATATTGTGCATTATGAAAGTTTTTTTTTACAAAATTATGTAGTTAATTTGGGGGGTTGTTTTTTTGTGTTGCCTCTCTTTCTATTTAGACACATAGTTGGGTTCTATACTAAGACACAGCATTTTTTCACCAGATACATTTCAAACTGCCTGCTGATACCCAAAGCTTCTAACTTGTTTTAGTGGCAAGCAAATTAGGAATGATTGTCTGTTAGCTTGGAAAAAATTCAAGGTTTACACTTAATATATAAGTAATTTACTTGCACATTGTTATTTAGCACAGTTCCCTTTTTTTTTTTTTTTTCACTAGATACATTTCAAACTGCCTGGGTTGCAAGAACCTGGGGGACTTAGTCCTACTAAGCAGACTTTTTGGTTTTTTCAATGCCTTTATTTTGATTTTGTTTCTTGTTTTTCTTTTGTTTTCTGCCTGTTTTTGTGTTCTAATTACTGATATATACTGTGCATTATGAAGGTTTTTTCTTACAAATTTATGTAGTTATTTCGGGGGGGTTGTTTCTTGTGTTGCCTCTCTTTCTATTTAGACACATAGTTGGGTTCTATACTAAGACACAGCATTTTTTCACCAGATACATTTCAATCTGCTTGCTGATACCCAAAGCTTCTAACTTGTTTTAGTGGCAAGCAAATTAGGAACGATTGTCTGTTAGCTTGGAAATAATGCAAGGTTTACACTTAATATATAAGTAATTTACTTGCACATTGTTATTTAGCACAGTTCCCTATTTAGAGGGTATATAACGTTAGAATTGCAGTTAAGGGTGTACTTTAATATAAGGTGGGTTTAATCACATTAGTAGTAACTATGTTATTATCTCCTTGGTTAAGGGCATAAAACCATTAAGCTACCTAATTCTCTCTAATTTGCACGAATATATGCTCTTTTGAAAGCACCTTTTTCAAAAAACACTTGACTGGAAGAGAGAGGGTGGGGTAGGGTAGAGGGAACTTTTTTTTTTTTTTTTCTTCTGCTCCCTCTTGCCTGTTCGTGTTCCCTCTCCCTCTTTCAGAAGCACTTGCACCTTACTATTACTCTCTAGGACATTGTCTTAATTTCTCGGTCCATAGTGGGTTAACTGTACAGAAAGTTCTGTAAGTGGATCAAGACAGGCTCTTGATCCAAGAAAAGGCAAGCCGGTAGAAACAGTCAGATATAGTCATATTTTTGTGGGTTCCGGCACATTGCACCCGGCTTGGGACCCCGATACGCTTTACTTTCAGTCTCTCTCTCTCCTTTTCCCTTGTAATATATATATTTTTTTTTTTTTTTTTTTTCCATAGACCTTGAATAATTTATCTAAAGGCCCTTCAGTTCATGGACAGATACATGCTCCAAAGGAGCTCACCCTCCAATATGCCCCCCAAAGCTAAAGACAAAAAAGGGAGTGGCAGGACTCTGGATGCCAGCATTGACACTCCCCCAGAGAAAGGGAACTCCTCGGGTAATAGTATGACAGAATATGCAGCGGAGGTGGCTAAAATCCTACTATCGCAATTTGATCTGATTAAGCGCGAGATTAGGAACGAGATTTCCAATCTCACGGCAGAGGTTCGGCAGTTTTCATCAAGACTAAATGAGGCTGAAAACAGAGTGTCCGATCTAGAAGACAGGCTTAATATTCATGATTCCACTGTGGACGCACACAGTAAAACGATAGTAGCGTTACAAGCAAAGATCGAAGATCTTGAGGATCGCTCAAGACGTAATAATCTAAAAGTGATTGGCCTCCCCGAGTCGCCAGAATTCCAAGATTTACTGAATTTTGTATCCAATACATTACCTAAGGCACTGTTGATTCCAGCTCCTGCCACTCCCTTTCAGATCGAGAGGGCACACAGAATAGGCCCACGCAGGGAACAAATCGAGGGCCAGAGACCGAGGCCTGTGATATTTAAGTTTGTAAACTTCCAAGACAAATTATTATATCTTAAGTATTACAGGAAAAGTATGCCCTTAGTTTTGGACTCGCATAAGTTACTACTTTTTCAAGATTTCTCCTCTGAAACTCTATCTAAGAGAAGAGACATGTCTTTTTTCTTTGGTAGATTACAGAAAGAAAATTATAACATCAAAATGTTTTACCCTGCAAAATTGGTGGTATCCAAAGAAGGAATCTCTCATACGCTAAATAATGTCTTGGAAGCTGATAATTTCTGTCGAGAAGCAGGCGTTCCGTAAAACACCTTGAGTCAATATTACGGGGTCCCCCCAGAAGTTTTCTGTGGTTAAAAAGTATGGCTCCGTGTGGGTTTTTTTTTGTTTTGTTTGTTCTTTCTCTTTCTCTCTCGCTCCCTCCCTGTTCCCTCTTCCGCGCCCCTGCTGCCCTTGTTCCATTGCATTCGGAGGTCTTCTTCCTCCATATGTGCATGACAATAGAAGTAGGATTTGATGGCTCTTAATATTAATTTATTTTCCTGGAACGTCGGCGGCATAACCTCCCCAATTAAACGGAAATCTATAATAAAGTACTCAGGGAAATTCAACCCTGATATAGTTTTTCTTCAGGAACTACACTTGAAACCTCCAGAAATTCCCAAACTGAAGAGTAAATGGGTAGGGGAGGTTATAGCCGCTACTTCTACAACCAGGAAAAGGGGGGTGGCCATCTTATTGAATCGGAATCTGGAATATAAAATAACTAACACTGAAGTGGACCCTGAAGGCAGATTCCTGATACTGGAGATTGTGATTAAAAAGATCAAATATACACTTTGTAATATTTATGGTCCTAACCAAATTGATCAGAATTTCTGGGCGTCCTTAATGGCTAGATTATACAGATTTATAGGGCATAATTTAATTGTTGCAGGTGATTTTAATTTGACAGCTGACGCAACTCTAGATTGCTCTAAAAAAAGAGCCCTCAACAGCAGAGGTAGGAAAGTGCGCATTTTTCAGAAATTCTGCTCACACTTGGGCTTAGTAGATATCTGGCGGGTACAGAACCCGGATGCGCGAGTATTCACATGTGTATCACATGCTCAGCAAGCTTTCTCTAGGATTGATTACTTTTTGGTGTCGGACTCGTTAATAAGCTGGGACTGGGTCACTAAAATTGAAGATATAGTTATATCGGATCACGCTGCCATCTTACTGCGCTGCAAACCTAACAGTTCGTATTCAGGGAATAAGCATATATATTTTCCTAGATTCTTGAGTAACAAACCCAGTTTTCAAAACTGGCTACAAATTAGGTGGGCAGATTACCATAAGATCAATGGTAACTACCTGGACAAAGTGGAAGTGTTTTGGGAGGCTTCTAAGGCCGTCTTACGCGGCGAAATCAAATCATATATGATATACTGGAAGAAGAAGTGTAGTCAGGCGGCTAGACAGTGTGCAAATCAAGTAAAAAACTCGTTTAGAGCGTATTTAAACAATCCTAGCAGAGGACACTGGGACGCTTATGTAAGGGCCAAGGCATTCCGTGACATCCAGATTAAGCAGAATAGCGCACTAGAGGATCTCAGAACTAAAGCTCGATACAGTGGGTTCGTAGGTAGATCCGCTAAGTTCCTAGCCAGAATAGCTAAATCCTCACCTAGGCAGGTAATCTCTGCTATTAAACAAGGTACACAGAGGTTCACGAGCCACCCCGGCATCGAACAAGTGTTTTTTGATTTTTTTCAAGACTTGTACAAATCAGAACCGTCCAATGCAGGACAGCAAATAAAATTCTGGTCGAAGATCAAGACCCCGAGACTAGCACCGGAAGCACTGGAAGCTATTAATGCCCCCATATCTGAGGAGGAGATCAGATCTGCAATTAAGAACGCTAAATCCAACAAAGCGGCCGGGCCCGACTCTTTCCCCATTGAATTTTATTGAATATTACAAGCTCAGGTGACCCCTATTCTGTCTAGGTTATTCAATTTTTATTTTTCAGATAATATCAATTGCTCGCCTTCTTTTGCCGCTGCAAACATAACGTTAATCTTAAAAAAGGGCAAGGACCCGGAGCTTCCTAGTTCATTTAGACCTATTTCTGTCCTCAATACCGACTATAAACTATTAGCATCTATTATAGCTTCCAGATTAAAACCTCATATCGGGGACCTAATCCATGAGAATCAATCCGGATTCATGCCCGGCCGGAATCCTGTGCGAAATACCAGGAAATTATTAGTTCTCATTGAGTCTTATTGGAACAAATACAAGGCCTCTTATAGTAATGATATTCATGATAAGGCTATTCTTATGGTCGACGCGGAGAAGGCCTTCGACCGGGTCGGGTGGGACCATTTATTTATTACTCTAGAGAAGTTCGGTTTCTCCGGGTTTTTTCATAATTACATCAGGTTAATCTATAGTGCCCCCACGTCATAGGTCATTATCAACAATGTGACCTCCCAGCGATTTATTATGCATAGAGGGACCAGACAGGGGTGTCCGCTATCCCCCCTATTATTTAATATCAGTTTGGAACCGCTGGCCATACGATTACGTCAAGAACTAGAAGGTATTTTGTTTGCAGGTGAGAAAATGGTCCTTCTATCATACGCGGACGATCTATTGATATGCTTATCTAATCTTTCGGTTTCGTTGCCAATTCTCCAGGATATTATTCAGGAGTTTGGTGAGATCTCCGGATTCCGGGTTAACACATCGAAATCAGAATTAATGTGGCTCTATAGACATCCATTAGGTGATGTAAAACATCCCTTTGTCGAAGTCTCTCAGATTAATTATTTGGGGCTTTATATCTCCAGAAACCCAGAGGATTGGTACAAGTTGAATTACGCGTTCGGGGTTAGCCGCTGTAAAAAAAAACTGGATGAATGGTCCTCACTGCCTATTTCTTTATCTGCACGGGTAACATTAATTAAATCAATCATTTTCCCGAAACTTATGTACATATTTCAAAATATTCCGATATTTCTACACCATAAAGACATTGTTGCATATAATAGTGCTTGCTCCAGATTTCTATGGAAAGGGAGTAAACCACGGATTGCCGTTCATCGACTCATGAATTCTAAGTTGGCCGCCGGCCTTGCACTCCCTAACATCCAGATGTATAATCTAGTGACCATAGCTAGATTTGCATTAGATTGGATAACGGGTAAGGACCAGATCTCGGCGTCCATTTGGGAGTCGCGGGTTGTGGCCCCGTTTAATCTGAAGGCTTTATTACATTGTCCGATGACCTCTCTCCCTTCGAACATATTTAGTCTGTCCACGTTTAGGAATATAATTATAGCATGGCAAAGGTTGTGTTCTGCGTTGGATTACTCCCCGTATCTCTCACAATATTTACCCATATGTGGGAATCCCAATTTTTGTCCCGGACTCTCAAGTCAGATATTTAAAGACTGGGATTTGAAAGGCTTAAATGCCATGAGTCAATTTCGGAGACCTGACGGATATCTATTAACCTATACTGAAATTGCAAATAAATTCAGTTTAGGGACGCGAGAATTTTACGCCTACCTTCAAGTCAGACATTTCTTACAGGAGCTGCAAAATAACTTCGGTAATAACTGGTCTTTGGGCGAGCTACAGCCCAGGATCTCCTTATATGCAGCAGGGAAATTTGGAATTTCCCCTTTATATCAACTTGTAACTCAGAAAGCTTCAGATTTACAGGTAGGCGAGATGATTACTAAATGGTCTATCCAATTCCCTGACATAGATGAGCAAACCATCGTAGGAAGTTTTAAAATTATTCAACAGAATTGGGTCCCCACCGTTTGGAGAGAATCCCAGATAAAAATCGGGCTTAAGAGGTATTTTACCCCTGGCTTGCTTTCGAAATGGTATAATGCTAAGGTTTTATGCTCCAGATGCTCGTGGATGGATGCAGACTTATTCCACTGTCTATGGGGTTGCCCAAAAATTCAACAATTTTGGAGTAAGATTGCATATTGGATGACCATGGTCTTAAAACTGGAGCATGAGTTAGTCCCCATTGAGATTTTCTTTTTAGTGAGATATCAAGGTTGTAAAAAAAACTATCGTCTGATAAACACAATAATACTAACGGGGCGCAATCTCATTCTTAAACTATGGAAGTCATGTTCGGCTCCCACAATGGTTCAACTTAAAGCGGCGGTAGTCAGTCAATATACAACAGAGCAGTACAATATACCCTCCCCGCACGATCAATACTTGCTCGCGTTCTTCAGAAAATGGGAGAAATTTATAATATCCCTGCCCCCAGCTTATCAGAAAAAAATGATTAAACCATTTAGGGAATCCGCCTACGTTCTGACAAATATTCTAGCAGGCCAATTTCCCGGGAACTGGGCGGAGGTCGCGGAGTGAGGGTCGGGGGGGGGGGGGCGATTTGAGAGGAAACCCCCTTTTTTTTTTTTTTTTTGTGTTTTCTGTCTCGGTGTGGCCTGTTTATTATGTACTTTGTGATAATGTGGCTAACGGATTAATCTGTACCATTCCTGGTTTTATAGTGCATACTGATATATAAGTTGTAACCAAATGGGCAGGGGAAGGGAGGGGGGGAGAGGGGCTCATAGGCTCGGGGAGCTCAGGCGTATTAGGACGGGTGTGCCGGAACCCACTATACATATCTAAGGTGGGGTCTTGTTTGCGCAAGTAGGCAGCAGTATAATTATAGAGACGAATTTTGGATCAGTTCAGTCAAGAATGTTAGTGACCGCTTGTAATTTGGTGTAATATCTTTCTGTATAGGTTGGTCGTTTCTAGGGTTTCTGTATATATAGCATATGGCTAGACATTGTAATGTTGAGATCACTAGTAATCGCTGGGTGGAGATACCCAGTGTCTTAGATGTAATTTGATACAACACATCTGTGGTGTATTCTCTTATTTTAATGTATTAGTATTTTTTGCAAAAATTGTTTTTGTGTGTAAACATATGTTTATGTTATTATTTTTTGATACAAATAAAACAATTTAAAACTTTAAAAAAAAAAAAAAAAAAAAGACTTGTATTCATTCTTGATAACTCTAAATTAGGAAAATTATATTTCCAGTTATCATATATTTTATTCAAGGAAATAAGGCTTTGCTTAGCAAGTAGAATATCATATAACAAAGAGATAGATGTAAAGCCTACTATATATTGATGTATATATACTTTAATCTCCGTCCAATCCTTAAATTGATTCCTATCCCTTCTCATATCTTCTATAAAATGTCTAACTTGCAAATAACCACAAAAACTAGTTCTTGGTAATTCAAATTGTGATACTAGGGTTTCGAAAGAGACAACACACCAGTCATTCGTTAATACCTGACTAATATACTTCAATCCTTTGTCTGCCCATTTTCTAAAGATATCTTGATTAATTCCTGGTGTAAAACTGGGATTACCCCTTATAGGAAGAAAATCTGAATAATATGGATCCATATCTAGTATGCAACACAATTTATACCAAGCTATGATGATATTCTTAATGGATATTAAGCAATCTACATTCCTCGGGAGTACTTTCAAAGGACAATATAAAATCGCTTTCAAAGAAAAAGGATATACAAAAAAACTCTCAATATCATTTGATGAGACCATATTTATATCTATCATCCACTCAATTGCTATTTTAGCTAAAAAAGCAATATTATAGAGGTGAATATCTGGTAAGGCAAGACCTGCCATTCTATAGGGTTGCGTCATCTTTTTTAACGCTATTCTTGTTTTTTTGTCTTTCCATATAAAATTAGAAAAGGCAGAGTTAATTCTCCGTCGGTCATAAGTCTTAATAAAAAGAGGTAAATTTTGGAGTAAATATAATAGTCTAGGGAAGACAATAGTTTTAATTAGATTTACTCGGGCTGAAATTGACAGGGGCAAAGATACCCATAACTTTAAATCCATAATAATTTTTTGAATCAAAGGACAAAAATTTTCTGTATACCACTTATTAGAATTGGCACTGAGTTTAATGCCTAAATAATTAAGGGTTTCAGTGGTTCTAAACGGGATCTGTTGCAGACTAGTATTAGTTTTATTTAACCACAAAATTTCACTCTTGTTACAATTGATATTATAACCGGAAAATTATGCAAAAAACTGTAAAGTGTCTAGTATTAATGGAATTGACTGTGTAGTATTCTGAAGAAAAATCAATAAATCATCAGCATACAGTAATATTTTTAACTTACTCATACCTAGCTTTATTCCTGATATTATATCCCTAAGCCATATTGCAAGAGGCTCTACAGCTAAATTAAACAATAGCGGCGATAGCGGGCAGCCCTGTCTCGTGCCTCTACCCATTATAATTTTTGATGAAAGAGAGCCATTCACCAGCAGATAGGAAATAGGATTCTTATACAGATTACGTATAAAACCCAGAAATTGGTTTTGAAGTCCAAATTTTGATACTGAACTAAATAAATATTCCCAATTAATCGAATCAAACGCCTTTTCGGCATCAAGTGTAAGGATTGCTAGATCCTGCATTAATTGGGAATTCGCTGTACCTTTTATGGACCATATATAATCCACATATGTAACAAGCTTTCGAATATTTTTTGAAGAGTTCCTATTTATCATAAAGCCAGTTTGATCTGGATGAATGAGATCAGTGAGACAATGAGCAAGCCTACTAGCGATTATAGAGGTTAATATTTTATAATCAGCATTTAACACTGATATGGGCCTATATGAGGCAGGGTCTTCCAGGTCTTTCCCTTTTTTATATATTAAAGATATATTCGCAGCAGAAAAATAATTTGAGATGGGCTTATTTGAAATGAAATAATTATTGTAGAGTTTTTGTAAAATAGGTTAAATATCCTCCATTAAAATTTTCAAATATTCTGCTGGGAGGCCATCTGGCCCTGCGGCTTTATTAAGTTTCGCTTTTCTTATTGCCTCAGTCACTTCTTCCAATGATATAGGGGCATTTAATAGATTTAAATTTTCCTGAGTTATTTTCGGGGTTTGAATTTTAGCCCAGAATTCTTCCTGATTTACTGCATCACTTTTTTTCTCATCATATAAATTCTGATAATAGTCATTAAAAACCCTCATAATCTCTGTATTATCCGTGAATCTTGTCTCTCTCTCCTTAACTGCCAGTATATAATTTTTTTTTCCTATTCCTAACTACCATTGATAAATATTTAGCTGAACATCTATGAAAAGCCCTAAAGTGCATATTGAGTCTGATGTCTTCCTCTTGCGCTTTTTGTTTTAGTAGTATATCCCTTTCCTGCCTAGCCTTAATATATTTTCCCCAATTTTCATCACTATGATTATTAAAAAATCTCCTGTATGCGTTCCTAACACCATTCATCATTTGCTTTTCAATCAAGTTTGCTTTTTTCTTTCTGGCGTAAACATAAGCACCAATCTCTCCTCTCAGGACAGCCTTAGAGGCTTCCCAAAAATTTTCAATCGAATTATATTGCGCTATATTCAATGTACAATAGTCTTTCCACTTCTGTCTTAACCAGTTATTAACCCCAAGATTGTTATATAGATATCTAGGAAAGTAGAAGGTATTTACTTTGTCTTTAGTTTTCACCAATGTGTCAAAATGAAGCGATATAATAGCATGGTCGGAGATCATTATATCATTTATAAACGTCTGAGATTTAACAATAGAAAGGATTCCGAAATAAGAATATAATCTATTCGTGAGAATGTTTTAAAGGACTTGGATTCGCAAGTGAATTTAATTTTATCTAGATTCTTAGTCCTCCAAATATCAATTAATTTCAGATGGGTACAAAATGTTTTAAAATATTTAGCCTGTTTATTATATCGGACTTAATAATCTACATTCATTCTCTCTAGGTACGGATATAAACACATATTAAAATCTCCGGCTACAATGAGGTTGTATTTAATATATGGAAATAGTTTGACCTTCATATTATCCCAGAAAGAGGGAGAGAATCCGTTAGGGCCATATATATTACATAATATTAATTTTGTATTTTTCATTTGGACTTGTACAATGATATATCTAGCCTCTACATCTCTCTCAATGCATGAAACACTGTACGTCAGGTCTTTATTAAATAAAATCGCCACCCCACTTTTTCTACCTATACAGGGAGCTCCTATAACTTCTCCCACCCATTTTGATTTTAATTTAACTATTTCCTTGTCTTTTAAGTGGGTTTCTTGGAGGAAGACAATACTTGGTGACGATTTACCTAACGTTTTTATAATCAATTTACGCTTGGCCGGGGAAGAAATACCCCCACATTCCAGGACAATATCTTAAAATATTTACAAAACTCTGTCATAACCCCATATTAGGATCCTAATTTTCCTAGGGGAAGGGGGGGGGGGAGAGGGAAGAGAGAGAGAAAAAAAAAAAAAAAAAGGAAGGAAGGAAGGAAGGAAAAAAACAAAAAGGTAGAGACATACAATAAAATCCATGTAATCTTACAATTCATATTACCCTAGTTTTTATTGCAATTGAAATCTCTCTCTAGTTCTGTAGGGAATCAAGATTAGCTATAAACTCTTTAGCTTCCGTTATAGAATTTAGGTTTTTCTTTGTACCATCCTTTTCTATAATAATTCTAGCTGGGTAAACCATATGTGCTTTTATACCTCTATCTATCAATTGGGAACAGTAGGGGGCCATGTCTCTCCTCTTTGAGGAAGTCTCGTTCGAAAAATCTTGAAATATAAAGACTCTTTTATTAGCAATAGTGAATTTATCAGTTTTCCTATATAGCTTAAGCAGCTCAACTTTGTCTTGAAACCTCAAAACCTTGAATATGCAGACTCTATTTCTTGGAGAACCATCTTCGTTATATTTCCTTGGGCCTACCCTATGTGCTCTTTCTATCTGTAGAGGTAATTTAGAGGGGGGAAATCCCAGTAGCTGGGGTAAAGTATTAGATGCAAAATTCAGCATATTTTCAAACTCTGCTGTCTCTGGGAGACCTACTATTCTTAAATTATTCCGCCTGGAGCGGTCCTCAATATCCTCCAGGCGAGATTGTAAATTTTTAATCTTTGAATCTTGTTTAGCTAAGATACTATCATGATTATTTACCAAGTCTTCGACATCTGAAATTCTATTCTCCGCTTCTGTAAGCCTTGCAGAGAATTGCTTTACTTCAGTAGTAAGCATATCTAAATTTGTAGAGATATTAGAAAGATCTTTTTTAATTGCCTCAAATTGAGGTGTAAAGAGCAAATTTATTTGTGCAATCAATATTTGAGGGTCATTTAAAGATTCATTAGTGGTCTCAAGGCTGACCTCTGGCATTTTATTACCTTTCTTTTCTCTTGTTTTGGTAGGCATTATTGGTGAACTTTGTCTGCCGTGTGCAATAAACCTTTCCATTGAAAGGTAAAGAAGAAAAAAAAAAAAATAGTGATAACAAATAATTGAGTGATAGTAAGGTAATTGTTAGATTACTGGGAAATAGTGAGTGGGCTTGGATATTGAGTGACTGAGTGTGAAATGAGTGAATCTTCCTAAATGACTAAATGAGTGAAAAAAAAAGAAAAGAACAACAAGTGAAGTGAGTGTGGGAAAAAAAAAAAAAGAAGTGATGTTTTCGACTAATTAAGTAGTGCTGGAGTGACGTGCTGGAGTGTGAAATATATGCAGACAAGATTAATTACTTACGCAAGAAGAAAATCAATGCTTACAACCTTTAAATGTCAGAGACTAAGCCTGAGATTCAAAATTTCAAAATTCAAAATTGCTATTCTTCCCTCTTATTTAGAACAAAATTTGAACCCAATGCAAAGACTGTCTTGTGTTATTTGTTCACACAGATTCAACTCTTATTAAACAAAAGCTAGTAATATTTGTCTATGCAGATTCAACTCTTATTATACAAAGGCTAGTGTTATTTGCTGACACAAATTCAACTCTTATAATACAAAGGCTAGTGTTATTTGTTAACCCAGCTTCAACTCATATTATACAAAGGCTAGTGTTATTTGTTAACACAGGTTCAACTCTTATTCTGCAAGGGCTAGTATTATTTGTTAACAAAAATTAAACCCTTATTAAGCAAAAACTAGTGTTATTTGTTAACACATATTCAACTCTTATTATGCAAAGGCTAGAGCTTTTTCCCCAACCAGTAAAAAACAACCCAACCAACCATCAAGAAAGAAAAAAAAGAAAAAAAAAACAACAGCCAAAAAGAAAAAGAGCAATTTCTAGCAAAATTCAAATATCTACTGGGACAAATTATTCCACTTTAAATGTTCAACAGATATACATCAATGCTGCCAGGCACCTTGCCTATGTTGCTTAAATTAGCGGCATTAAGTCCTCCTCTTTAGGCATATATAATACCCGTATCAAAGTCACTGTACCACATTTTTAGCGTTTATATCCCCGGACATTCATAAAAGGCAATAATAGAATATCCCGTTTATAGAAAGGGAAAAAATAAGTATAATGTTAATACTTGCACTCCAAAAGGCTCAGCAAGTTGTTTCCAGCGGGCAGTCGATTTCCCTTATTTCTCCCTCAGGTTAGCTTTTGCTCAGGCGTAGCTCTGCGTGACACTGTGGGTTCGTTTTAGCAAGGGACGACTCTAATATCACCTGTGCCTGGATGCTCCCACTTCCAGATATAGCGCTATTGTTCCTGAGGCTAGGCGTTTTCTGTCAGGTTAGATCATGAGGCTCGGATCCCTCCGGGCATCAGCAGCTCCTACCTTCCAAACACCCGTCTCAGTGGTGATGTGCTCACTGCCTCTAAATGTCGACAGCTCTTTGCTTCAACGGACCAGCCTCACTGTTATCGGAGGGCCCCGTCTTGTACCTTTAGCCAGGTGATGGATCTGGGGCGTGCACTTCACCTGTCTCAGGTCGTCTGGCGCTCCGTCCTCGACTCACCCCACCTAGGGGATGTGTATTCAGTGAATACGTCCTCTGCAGTTCTTGCGGTAAGTTTTCCACCAGGGGAACAACTATTACTTGGTATTCTTGCAAACAAAGATATTTGGCAGACAATGTTCGTTCTCACCGATTATTGCCCCCTGTCTCTAGCCATCTTTCTTCCGATCCTAGGACAAATGGTACGATGCGGTATAGCCGCTGGCCATAAACGGCCGTGTAGGTTTCTCCAGCTCAGGTGTGAGTGATAGCACCCCGTATCGCCACTGTATTAGTAACCCAGACAAGCAGCAAACTTCTGTGGGCTATGCGGCTATGAGCTTAGGGGTAGTTTTTCTCTCATGCGTTCACCTGAACGACGACCTGGAGCAGGTGTATCAAAGCTCCACCCCTTCCGGAAAAACGACCACGATCCTGCATTCTTCAATATCCTGATGCTAATGATAGTGTAGTGACCCCTAGTGGGAATGAAATGTATTAAGGGCTGTAGCCTGGCAGGGATAGGAATGTGAAGGAAAGATGGAGATGCAACAATGTTGCAGTTTAAGGGGAGTGACTCACCCTGGGGTTTAAGAACTGATGTTCTGGAGAGTTCTGCCTCTTTCCTCTGGTTTTCTTCAAGAAGTTGGAGTTGTTTGAGTTTGCTGTTCATCATGGATTGTGCCAGGTGAGTGTCTGATCCTCCTAAAAGGTTCAGGGATGGGTCCACAGGTGGTAGCAGGGCTCCTGCAAAGGAGAATAGAGTGGTTAGTGAGGAGAGGGCCCTTCTTACGCAGGAGGTCATTATCCCATGTGCTCAGGGCTCTAAGTTCCCCTCTCCTGTTCCCCCTGGCTCCCCCTCCTTGTATGAGGTTGCAGAGATGAGCCTGGGGGATACTGAGGCAGGCGAGGTAATGGAGGGGCAGGAGGAAGGAGAGTTTGAGGAGGCCCAGGGTCTGAGGCCTATCCAGTAGTAATAGATCCCATGCCGAGCAATGCTCCGGTACTGGGTGTGCAGTCCCTGCCTGCTGATGTCCCTCCTGCAGGCCTTGGTGGCGGCAGTGATGCCAGGAGGGGGTTTGCCAGGCCTAGGGCCTGTTTTTTGGGCCTAGCATTGGGGCAGGCGTGGGGCTTGGTTTCGGGCCTAACAGGCCTGGGATGGGGCCTCATGCCAGCTCGCAAGGCGGTCGGGAGTATGAAGGGCCCAGTTTGCAGCCCGGGCCTGATTCTGGGCCCGTCTGGCCTAGTTCCAGGTCATGGCAGTTTCAGGATGGCCGGCGGTGGCGGAGGCTAGTAGGGGAGCCGGTGCAGGGCAGGGTCGGCTTAGTGCCGGTTCTTATCCGGTCCCATCGCAGGAGCATGCAGGCAATGCAGTTGGGCCTTCAGGCCTTGCTGCAGGGCCTTGCTCGGGTGGCCAGCAGCAGCCCTTACGAGGTGGCTCCGGGTACAGGCCTCCCAGTGACGTCACGCGCAAGTTGAGAGCGTCGTAGCCCCGCCCCTTCCGGTGACACATTTCCGGTGCATCGTCGGGAACAGGAAACACCCCTGAGAGGCCACAGTAGTGAGCGCGGTCTCAGGGTAGGGAAGCAAGGAGTTTGCAGGAGTGGGTCCTCGCGTGGTGCCCGAGCAGGTGAGACGGGAGTACTGGGGTCGAGGGCCTGCCCTACAGGGGGTTCCGGTGGCAGCGTGACTGGTCCAGTGGTGGGCTGTAGAGCTAGTCCAGTGGTGCAGCAACAGGTTCAGTTTGTGCATGGTGGAAATGTTGTTGGTGCAGCGTCTGGGGGTGGCATGCCTGAGGTGGCTTTACCGGACAGGAGAGTGCAAGGTGTACAAGGCCCTATGATGGATCAGTATGTGGCAGCTTGGTCCGGTGGGGGCATGAAAGTGGCAGCATGAGGGCATCCTGTACAGCTAGGGGGGCAGCAAGGGCACTCCGCGCAAGCAAGGGGGCAGCAGGTCATCCCACCCACTTTGATGCAGATACTGCAACCTTTATTGAATGCTTGGGGCACATTTGTAGGGCAAATGGCAGGCAGGGTATGCATGTGACTGGGGGTGTGAGTGCTGGTGGAGCAGTGCTCAGAGACTCTGGTACTCCCAATGTTTCTGCTGTCTTACAGGCTCCAGTTGCAGCAGGTTGCCGTGTGGAGGATTCCAGGACAGCCAGGTCCCTTTTGCTGGCCTAGGCAAATAAGGAAGCAGCCGGGATGTCTGAGGTAGTACCCTCTATACGTCAACTGGTGGATTGACCCTGTCGGGCGGAGCAGCTGGGACTTCTTGAAGCTGTGAGCTAACCACACTTACACTGAGAGGAGGTGGTTCAGATTCATCGTCAGACTCAGGGTCAGACAGTGATCAGTCTTTGGAGCTTGATGGCAAGGATAAGCGCAGGATGTTCAGGCTGTTGAACAAGTTAGTGTCCAATCAAGGGGCACAGGCACTAGGGCAGAGAGGGGGGGCTAGGCAGGTGGAGCAGGCAGAACCCCTTAGGGCTCTAGTGGAGCAGGCAGGTCCCCCTCAAGAGAGCATAGGGCGCAAGGCGGGGTTGCTTGGGGAGACTTCCCCATGCCAGGTGCACTGTCTCTACGGGCATTTGAAACCAAAGTTTGTACAAAGAATACAAGCAGGCAAGTACGTCAACGTATTTGAACTGTCTGTTGAGGCACAGAGGCAGAAAGAGCAGAGTAAGGATGGCACAGGCCCAAAGAAGTTTAAATGCCCGGATACGTACTTAGAATGGCATTGCTGTTTCAGAGTCCTGGGCGCTTGCTACTTGGAGAAGCACCCTGATCAGATGCAGGCAGTCATCAAGTACATGGATACTATTGACTGGATCTGTCAGAGGTACAAAGAGGGGGCGACTGATATGCACCTGTGGGCTAGACTGGGGGCTGAGCGGTCTCTCTGCCCCCTGGGGCTCCCCTGCAGGTGCTCAGAGGTCCTTTGCCAGGATGCGGCATCGGGGCCGTGAGTGCTGGAAGTTCCAGAATCGGCAGTGTGATAGGGGCACAACATGCTCCTTTCGTCACATCTGCAAGTTTTGCAGCTAGGGTCACCCAGGTTGTGAGTGCAAAAAGAAGGACCTTGGGGCCGACAGAGGTAAGCCTAAAGGAAGAAGCTTGGGCTAAGGGCGCCCCACTGAGGGTGGACTTTCTTGAGCTTTGGCTACATTTGTACCCAGACCATCAGGCAGAGGGCATGCTGCTGGTGGGGTTGTGGGAGGGTTTCCAGATCCCCACCACTGGTTATGTGAAGGGGTCGGTGACTCACCGCAATTTGAAGTCGGTTAAGGAGTACCCTGAAGTGGTGTGGGAGAAGCTGATGAAAGAGGTGTGTCTAGGGAGAATGTTGGGCCCCTTTGAGAAGTTGCCAATAGTAGATTTGGTTGTGTCCCCGCTGGGAGTAGTACCCAAGAAAGAGCCAGGCAAGTGTCGGCTGATTCAGCACCTGTCCTATCCAGCAGGCACATCGGTCAACAATGCCATTGACCCCGAGTTGGCTTCTGTGCATTACCAGTCCTTTGACCAAGCACTGGAGGTTGTGCTGTCGGCTGGGAGGGGTGCTGAGTTGGAGAAGGTCGACACTGAGTCGACATTTTGGTTGCTGCCATTGCACCTGGCTTCCTTTAGGTTAATGGGGTGCAAATTGCAGGGGGAGTATTATGTAGATAGGTGCTTGCCCATGGGGTGTTCCCTGTCATTTGCATTATTTGAGATGTTCAGTTCATTTTTGCACTGGGCAGTGGTCGCGGCTTCAGGGGATAATGCGGTGGCACATTATCTGGATGATTTCCTCCTGGTGGGCTCACCAGGCTCAGGAAGTTGTGCCAGACTAATGGAGGCAATGCGTTTCATGATGGCCAAGTTCGGGGTACTGCTTGCTGAGGATAAGACTCAGGGGCCTTGTACGCATCTGATGTACCTTGGCATAGAAACTGACATGGAGGCCGCATTGTGCCGCCTGCTGAGCGATAAGGTCCTTAAACTCCTGGAAGCGGTTAGGGTGGTTGCTGCAGGAGAATGGTTGCAGAATAAAGAGTTGCAATCATTGCTTGGAATGTTGAATTTTGCCTACAGGGTTATACCTATGGGCAGGATATTCAATAGACGGATGGATAGGTATAGGCAGGGTATTCAATATACGGATGGAGGGGTGTTTGGGACCGGCTAGGGATATCGTTGAGGATCTGCAGGTATGGGAAATGTTTTTGACAGATTTCAATGGGGTCCGGCTGTTGCCTCAGCAGGAATTGCAGCTCTTTACTGACGCTGCAGGGGCATTTGACTTTGATGCCTTCTTTGACAGCAAGTGGGTGCGCAAGGCCTTGGCCAGTGGAGTGATGCGAGCAGGGGCTTATGAGAAATCTGACTCTGCTTGAGCTATTCCCTATTGTGGTGGCGGTAGAGCTGTGGGCCGACTGCTTTGAGGATAGGGTAGTCACGTTCTGGTCCGATAATCTGAGCATGGTGCACGCTGTTAACAACTTGTCAGCTGCTTCTCCTGTGGTGGTGCAGTATCTGTGTTTCCTGGTGTTGCGTTGCCTTCACGGCAAAATTCACTTCTTGGCACGCCACATGCCATGGGTGAATAATGTGGTGGCGGATGCCTTGTCATGTTTCCAGTGGCAGTGGGGTTGACTTGTCCTCCTTTTCTCTGGCAACTGGTGGATCTGGGGGAGCCATTCTGTCGCTAGTGGGCTCGGCCTTAGCTCCGGCAACTTGGGCGGCCTACGTGTCCTATTGGAGAGCTTGGGAAGAATTCTGCAAGAACCGGCAGGTTTCTGTGCAGGATAGGTCTCAGGTAATGTTGCTGGAGTGGTTATCTGTGTTTAGAAGGCAAGGGATGTGCAAGGGGGCTGTGCAGGCGCGTTTGGCAGCCCTTACATATTTTTATAAGTTGGCAGGTGGTCCTGACCCGGCAGGGTCATTTCTAGTGAATCAGATAGCACGGGGTTGGGGACACATGGAAATCAAGGTGCCAGACTTTAGGGAACCTATAACTAGCGAGAGGTTGGAGCAACTTTTGATTGGGCTGGAAGAGGTGTGTTCATCCCCATATGAGTGCTCGTTGTTTCGGGCTGCTTTTGTGCTGGCATTTGCAGGCACATTGCGCGTTAGTGAACTGGTAGTGCCGGTGGCTAGGGTGTCAGGGAAAGGTGTTCTGCTTCATCAAGTCAGAGTGTATGAGTCGGCAGTTCTACTTTTTGTCCCCCGGTCTAAAACGGACCAGGAGGGTAAGGGTGCTTGGATGACTTTGGTTGGGAAAGGTAGCAGTTTAGCCTTCCCAGTCCGAATGTTGTTTGAGTTTTTAGGGGTACGTCCCATAGGGAGGAGTCAATTTTTTGGTACATGCGGATGGCTCATTGCTGTTGGTCTACAAATTTAAGAAGGTACTGAATGCAGTGGCAGGCAAGGTAGGCATTAATCCACGTAGCATAGGGACTCACTCCTTTAGGATTGGCGCAACCACGTCCGCAGCGGCAGAGGGGCAGTCAGCAGCAGGCATTAAGCGGCTAGGCAGGTGGAGCTCAAATAGGTACAGGTTGTACATTAGGCCATTGCCGTAATAGCTGTTAGCATTGGTTGCATTGATAGTTAGCAAGTTTACTGTTGTTGTTTCAGGTTCTGCTGCAGCTGTTCGGGTCTGGATCGTGGGGCATTCTTATGTCCACTTGCCTGCCATTCGGGCTGCCGCTTCAGCTGGGGGGCAGCAATTAGGTTTCCCTACAGCTAGGGCATCTGTTAGATGGTTGGGTCAGAGGGGGATGCGCTGGCACGAGCTCCCGATGCTTCTGCAGGATGCGCATTTGCACTGGGGTAAACCCCAGATAGTGGTGCTGCACCTGGGTGGGAATGATGTTGGTGAGACCCCGGTGTTAGATCTCATCAGGATAATTCAGGCAGACATAGCATGGCTGCGTACTTGGTGCCTGGGGTTCCGTGTAGGATAGTCCAATATGGTGGCCAGACTGCATTGGAGGCATTTAGGTTCGGCAGGCGCTGGTTACAGAATTAGGAAAAAAGCCAATAGAGAGGTGGGGAAGACTGTTTGCGGGTCGCAGGGGTTTTCGGTTCGGCATCCTAATTTTTCAGCCGACCAGAAGGCTTTATTCCGCCCCGATGGTATGCATTTATCTGAGGTGGGTCTAGACCTATTCTTGGGTAATTTGAGAGAGGCGTCAGCCACCCAACTTTAAGTTGCGTGAGTGGTGGCAGCAAGAGTCTCTTGTTGATATGGTGGCGAGAGGTGGTGGCCTAAATTTGAAGCCTTGGGGTGGAGTGATGGTCAGGCTGGAGGAAAGGGGAGGTCACTAGGTCCGAGCCTAGGGTGCCTTTTCCTTGCAGGTAGACTGACTGGAAAAATCATCTTAACCCCCTTGACTAACATCTGATGGGGCAGAGTCATCCGGGGGACTCTGTCATATCCCAAATCAAAATTGAGCCTCTACCTCTCAAAGTAGGAGTTATGGATAGGGACTCATGCACGCTGGCATATTTGCATATGCTGTTGGTTACTAAGTAACCTGCTAGTGTGATCATTCACACTAGCCGTTTAAATAAATGCGACCTGAGGGTCTTCCTCCCAACTCTGTTGTCATGTCTTTATTTTGTGAAATAAAGGGGGGGAGTAATAAAGTTTGTTTAACCCCTTAATGACCGGACCATTTTTCAATTTTCTTACCCTTAATGACAATGGCTATTTTTACATTTCTGCGGTGTTTGTGTTTAGCTGTAATTTTCCTCTTACTCATTTACTGTACCCACACATATTATATACCGTTTTTCTCGCCATTAAATGGACTTTCTAAAGATACCATTATTTTCATCATATCTTATAATTTACTATAAAAAATATATAAAATATGAGGAAAAAATGGAAAAAAAACACTTTTTTTTAACTTTTAGCCCCAAAATCTTTTACACATCTGCAACCACCAAAAAACACCCATGCTAAATAGTTTCTAAATTTTGTCCTGAGTTTAGAAATACCCAATGTTTACATGTTATTTACTTTTTTTGCAAGTTATAGGGCCATAAATACAAGTAACACTTTGCTATTTCCAAACTACTTTTTTTCAAAATTACTGCTAGTTACATTGGGACACTGATATCTTTCAGGAATCTCTGAATATCCCTTGACATGTATATATTTTTTTTTAGAAGACATCCCAAAGTATTGATCTAGGCCCATTTTGGTATATTTCATGCCACCATTTCACCGCCAAATGCGATCAAATACAAAAAATCGTTCACTTTTTCACAAACTTTCGGTTTCTCACTGAAATTGTTTACAAACAGCTTGTGCAATTATGGCAAAAATGGTTGTAAATGCTTCTCTGGCATCCCCTTTGTTCAGAAATAGCAGACATATATGGGTTTGGCGTTGATTTTTGGTAATTAGAAGGCCACTAAATTCTGCTGCGCATCACACTTGTATTATGGCTGGCAGTAAAGGGGTTAATTAGGTAGCTTGTGGGGAGCTTGCAGGGTTAATTTTAGCTTTAGTGTAGAGATCAGCCTCCCACCTGAAACATCAGACCCCCTGATCCCTCCCAAACAGCTATATTCCCTCCCCCACCCCACAATTGTTCCCGCCATCTTAAGTACTGGCAGAAAGTCTGCCAGTACTAAGATAAAAAGGTATATATTTTTTTTTATAGCATATTTACATATGCTGCTGTATAGAATCCCCCCTTAGCCCCCAAACTCACAGATCCCCCATCAAACACTTCTCTAACCCTCCCCCTCTAACTTAATGGGCACCATCTTGGGTACTGGCAGCTGTCTGCCAGTACCCAGTTTCTTAAAAAAAATGTGCTTTTGTGTTTTTTTGTGTTTTTTTCCCCATTTTCTGTAGTGTAGCTTCCCCCCCCCAACCCACCCTAACCCCCCCCCTTCCCCAACCCCCCCCCCCCCCCCGATCGTTTATTGAATTAAAATCCGTGTTTTCTGTAGTGTAGCAGTTCCCACCCGCTCCCGCCCCGTGCACGCGCCCGCCCGCCGCCCACGTGCACGCGCCCGCGTGTCCGTGCGCGCCCCCGGACACTGCCGCATCCGATCCGGCCTCCGATCCCGCCCCCTCCAAATCACAGGCCCTTGGCAGGCCGCCCACCCACCTCCCTGCCTTGCTCCCACCCACCAACGACGCTCCGGTGCAGAGAGGGCCACAGAGTGGCTCTCTCTGCATCGGAGGCTTGCAAAGGGGTATTGCAGGATGCCTCCATATGGAGGCATCACTGCAATACCCTCAGAGCTGCTGGAAGCGATTGTGATCGCTTCCAGCACTCTGTTAGACAACTGACGTACCAGGTACGTCTATTGTCATTAACTGATTGTTAATGCATGACGTACCTGGTACGTCAGTTGTCATTAAGGGGTTAAGTGTGTGTCATTTCACTGGTATCCCTGAGTAGGCTATTAAGTCCTTATGAGCTGCCATGTTTACAATAAAAATGATCTCCTGCTGTACATGTTGCCACTAATATTTTTTTTTACATGCCCTAAAAATATTTGTGTTGTATCAACAATTTTTATAATGAATTACATCATGTATAGCCAAAATGTAGTTGTTGATATTCTGTTTTACTTAAGTCCAGGATTTGTAGATAAACCTTTGGCAGTGTTTGGATGCACTCTAATTAACACTACCAAGGTAAACACTTCAAATAAATAATTGCAAGGAACTAAACATATTTTTCTTAAATGTAAGATGTTTTCTGTGTTTAATTTACAAAGTGTACTTTGAGGCTATAGTATATGTATATCTATATAGCATTGAGGTTGTCTGAGAAAAACAACAATCCCTAAATGCACTTTGATAAATATGCATATGTTTATCACAAGGAACAGTTGAGCATCTTGAAAAGGATAAAGAATTTGGACTTTGATGAGAGTGGCTCATGAGACTGGGATTTGTTTCCTTTGATTTGGTTTCATATGTAAGAGGAGTGTTTCAATTCCAGCAATTAATGAAAATCTCTGCTTTAAATTACCATGTGCAGATAAAGCTTACCTTTTGATTATTTGACTTGAAGGTATTGCTTTAGTGATCTTTTAATGCATTGACACCTGAGTTGAAAAATATTCAGCTGTGCACTGAAAACAGTCTTTAAGATTGAATATTAAAATGTGTCTATAGTTACATCTGTTTTTAGTTATCTACTACATCACACTATTATCCAATTGATTATCATCCAGGCCTGTACAATTCAAATGCCAAGTGGAAAGATTATTGAGATTCTTAAGATTTTTAGTAATTAACTATAGCTTTCCTGAAGGAGTAACAGAATGACTGATGTCTTTTTAGTTTAGGAGCTGGTACTTTAAGCACACATTTTAAAATGAATATGATAAACTCTTTACAATTCAGTCTTGACACTATATAAGAAAGTATCTACATAATTAAAACTTCTTTAGTACACAACATGATATTACAGCCATTCAAATGAATATTATAATACTCCCTGCTTCTGATGATTTGGCACTAAGATACTATCGGCTAGATTTAGACTTTTGCGGCCAAAGGGGTGCGTTAGCTACGCGTGTTTTTTCCCCCCGCACCTTTTAAATAACGCTGGTATTTAGAGTTCTCTGAAGGGCTGCGTTAGGCTCCAAAAAGGGAGCGTAGAGCATAATTTACCGCCACTTCAACTCTCAATACCAGCATTGCTTACGGTAGTGGCCAGGTTGAAAAACGTGCTTGTGCACGATTCCCCCATAGGAAACAATGGGGCAGTTTGAGCTGAAAAAAAAACCTAACACCTGCAAAAAAGCAGCGTTCAGCTCCTAACGCAGCCCCATTGTTTCCTATGGGGAAACACTTTCTAAGTCTGCACCTAACACCCTAACATGAACCCCGAGTCTAACCACCCCTAACCTTACACTTATTAACCCCTAATCTGCCGCCCCCACTATCGCTGACCCCTACATTATATTATTAACCCCTAATCTGCTGCTCCGGACACCGCCGCAACCTACGTTATCCCTATGAACCCCTAAGCTGCTGCCCCCAACGTCGCCAACACCTACATTATATTTATTAACCCCTAACCTGCCCCTCCCAACGTCGCTGCTACCTTACCTACACTTATTAACCCCTAATCTTCCAACCGGACCTCGTCGCTACTATAATAAATGTATTAACCCTAAACCGCCTCACTCCCACCTCGCAAACCTTATAATAAATTTTATTAACCCCTAATCTGCCCTCCCTAACATCGGTGACACCTAACTTCAAGTATTAACCCCTAATCTGCCGACCGGACCTCACCGCTACTCTAATAAATGTATTAACCCCCTAAAGCTAAGCTTAAAATAATTACAAAATTACCTGTAAAATAAATCCTAACCTAAATTACAATTAAACCTAACACTACACTATCAATAAATTAATTAAATAAACTAGCTACAATTACCTACAATTAAATCAACTAAACTAAATTACAAAAAAAAAACCCACTAAATTACAAAAACAAACAAACACTAAATTACAAAAATAAAAAAAGATTACAAGAATTTTAAACTAATTACACCTACACTAAGCCCCCTAAAAAATAACAAAGCCCCCCAAAATAAAAAAATGCCCTACCCTATTCTAAAATAAAAAGTTAACAGCTCTATTACCTTACCAGCCCTTAAAAGGGCTTTTTGCGGGGCATGCCCCAAAGAAATCAGCTCTTTTGCCTGTAAAAAACCATACAATAACCCCCCAACATTACAACCCCCCAACCACATACCCCTAATCTAACCCACCCAAACCCCCCTTAAAAAACCTAACACTAAGCCCCTGAAGATCTCCCTACCTTGTATTCACCCAGCCGGGTATCACCGATCCGTCCAGAAGAGGGTCAGAAGTTTTCATCCTATCCGGCAAGAAGAGGTCCTCCAGAGGGTCCGAAGTCTTCATCCTATCCGGCAAGAAGAGGTCCTCCAGAGGGTCCAAAGTCTTCATCAAGGCGGCATCTTCTATCTTCTTCCATCCGGAGCGGAGCAGATCCATCTTGAAGCAGCCAACGCGGAGCGAGCCTTCCTCACTGACGGACTAACGACGAATGAAGGTTCCTTTAAATGACGTCATCCAAGATGGCGATTCTCGAATTCCGATTGGCTGATAGGATTCTATCAGCCAATCGGAATTAAGGTAGGAAAAATCTTATTGGCTGATTGAATCAGCCAAGCAGATTCAAGTTCAATCCGATTGGCTGATTGGATCAGCCAATCAGATTGAGCTTGCATTCTATTGGCTGATCGGAACAGCCAATAGAATGCGAGCTCAATCTGATTGGCTGATCCAATCAGCCAATCGGATTGAACTTGAATCTGATTGGCTGATTCAATCAGCCAATCAGATTTTTCCTACCTTAATTATGATTGGCTGATAGAATCCTATCAGCCAATAGGAATTCGAGGGACGCCATCTTGGATGACGTCATTTAAAGGAACCTTCATTCGTCGTTAGTCCGTCGGTGAGGAAGGATGGCTCAGCATCGGCTGCTTCAAGATGGACCCGCACCATTCCGGATGGAAGAAGATAGAAGATGACGTCTGGATGAAGACTTTGGACCCTCTGGAGGACCTCTTCTTGCCAGACAGGATGAAGACTTCTGGACGGATCGGTGATACCCGGCTGGGTGAATACAAGGTAGGGAGATCTTCAGGGGCTTAGTGTTAGGTTTTTTAAGGGGGGTTTGGGTGGGTTAGATTAGGGGTATGTGGGTGGTGGGTTGTAATGTTGGGGCGGGGGTATTGTATAGGTTTTTTTTTACAGGCAAAAGAGCTGATTTCTTTGGGGCATGCCCCGCAATAAAAGCCCTTTTAAGGGCTGGTAAGGTAATAGAGCTGTTAACTTTTTATTTTAGAATAGGGTAGGGCATTTTTTTTATTTTGGGCGGCTTTGTTATTTTTTTAGGGGGCTTAGAGTAGGTGTAATTAGTTTAAAATTCTTGTAATCTTTTTTTATTTTTTGTAATTTAGTGTGTGTTTTTTTGTAATTTAGTTTAGTTGATTTAATTGTAGGTAATTGTATGTAGTTTATTTAATTAATTTATTGATAGTGTAGTGTTAGGTTTAATTGTAACTTAGGTTAGGATTTATTTTACAGGTAATTTTGTAATTATTTTAACTAGGTAGCTATTAAATAGTTAATAACTATTTAATAGCTATTGTACCTAGTTAAAATAAATACAAAGTTGCCTGTAAAATAAATATAAATCCTAATATAGCTACAATATAATTATTCGTTATATTGTAGCTATATTAGGGTTTATTTTACAGGTAAGTATTTAGCTTTAAATAGGATTAATTTATTTAATAAGAAATAATTTATTTTGTTAGATTTAAATTATATTTAACTTAGGGGGGCGTTAGGGTTAGACTTAGCTTTAGGGGTTAATACATTTATTACAGTAGCGGTGAGGTCTGGTCGGCAGATTAGGGGTTAATACTTGAAGTTAGGTGTCGCCGATGTTAGGGAGGGCAGATTAGGGGTTAATAAAATTTATTAAAGGGTTTGCGAGGCGGGAGTGAGGCGGTTTAGGGGTTAATACATTTATTATAGTGGCGGCAAGGTCTGGTCGGAGGATTAGGGGTTAATAAGTGTAGGTAAGGTAGCAGCGATGTTGGGGGGGCACATTAGGGGTTAATAAATATTATGTAGGTGTCAGCGACGTTGGGGGCAGCAGATTAGGGGTTCATAGGGATAACGTAGGTGGCGGCGGTGTCCGGTCGGCAGATTAGGGGTTAAAAATTTTTATTAGAGTGGCAGCGATGTGGGGGGGGCCTCGGTTTAGGGGTACATAGGTAGTTTATGGGTGTTAGTGTACTTTAGAGCACAGTAGTTAAGAGCTTTATAAACCGGCGTTAGCCCATAAAGCTCTTAACTCATGACTTTTTTCTGCGGCTGGAGTTTTGTCGTTAGAGTTCGTTCACTTCAGCCAAGACTCTAAATACCAGCGTTAGGAAGATCCCATTGAAAAGATAGGATACGCAATTGGCGTAAGGGGATCTGCGGTATGGAAAAGTCGCGGCTGGAAAGTGAGCGTTAGACCCTTTCCTGACTGACTCTAAATACCAGCGGGCGGTAAAAACCAGCGTTAGGACCCCTTAAATCTAGGCGTGAGTGAATCATGTTATGTTATTTTTTCAAAAATGTTGACCTTATAAGGAGTTTCTTGAGGAACCTAGCAAATTAAGGAAGAGGATATATGAAAAGCATAACTTTTGGGAGACGTCCTCTTCCAGAGAGATAAGAAACTTCTATGGGGAAATATCTATTAATAAGTACCTTTAGGGAAGTCTCGGAGAGAAATACCAAGAATATTTATTTTTTATGATGTACTGTTTTTGGGAAAATACTGAGGAGTTGCCAGTTTTGGAACTTTATTATTATTATTATTTATTTATTTTTTCGAGATCAGCTCCAGCTTTGAATACAAAACTTTACAAAACCTATCTTTTTCTATTGTAGATTTCTGATGTGGGCTTCAAGTATTGTGTGTGAGAAGGAAGCTGTTTCCATGGGAAACATGTTAATTGACATGTGAAAATGATTGATTGACAGTGATGTGGGCTTTACAAATCTTCAGACTTTATTTGCTTTGGAAAATGTTCATGCTTTCTTGAAACAGTGACATGCAATAATGAAAACCAATTTTTGGATTGCAAGCTTTTATTTGGTGTTGAATTTGTGCACTAAACTGAATGAAAAACATGTTAAGAAAGTTTTTTTTGACAAGAAGTTAATTTCCCCCTAAAAAGAAAGGTAGACATGGCATACACTGATATATAACTTATGTAGTAGTGAAGATCTAAGTTCACAAGTTTCAGAAATTCAGGCCCTATTATTTTTTTGATTGTGCGCAAACAACGCTCACTTTTTACGCAGGTGAGTTAACGCTCATATTACATGTTGAAAGTAAATTGCACACAAGTGAAACCTGATGTGAGCTTACTTCAGGACTTTGGGTATTGCAACCGCATTAACTTAATCTCCCTATAGACTTCAATGGAGTGCACTAATGAAAAAAAACTAACATTTATCGTTTGCACGCTAACCGGACACCGCATTAGACCTACAGCACTAAGCCCAAAAATAGTTATAAATGTTTTGCATTCCAATGTTTTTCAGTGTAACACATTATTTTAATGTATTTATGTGGTGTTTGGTGAATTTTTTTTTTAACCCTTACACTTTGTTTTTTATTGCGACATCTGCTAACTTTAGCACGCCAATTGTGATCTAGCCTTAAATTAATAATCAGGTTTTTAAAACAAGCTTTTGCTTAAGCAAAAGGTTTTAATCATGGACAGTAATAACTATCTAAGCAGGTTTGAACCAAAAAACATAGGAAAAATACTGTCTTAAGTTCTTTATTCCATTTCTTGCAAGGAGACAAACTAAAATACTGATGTGAAACATACTACTGCTGGTTGCAAAGTAAAATTATAACTAAATACCTCCAGAAGAGGTATTTACACATAGGCCTCTAGTTATGAAGCCGTCTACTTAGCTGCATTCACCGGCCTAATACGCTCACCTAAGCTCGCCTACCATCACCGCCGCGGACCTGAATACGTTCGCCAAAGTTATAAAAAAAAAGTACGCAGCTTTTTTGATAGCCTGTCACTAAGCACCCACACTAAACTACACTGTTTTACCCCCTAAACTGCCGCTCCCGGAGCCCCCCGCACCTAAATAAAGTTATTACCCGCTAAACCGCCGCTCCTGGACCCCGCCACAACTATAATAAATATATTAACCCCTAAACCGCCGCTCCCAGACCCCGCTGCCACCTACATTATACCTATTAACCCCTATCCTGCCCCCCACTACACCGCCGCCACCTATATTCAACTTACTAACCCCTATCCTGCGGATCCCAGACCCCGCCGCAACTAAATAAATTGTTTAACCCCTAAATCGCCGCAACCGGAGCCCACCGCCACCTATATTAAAGTTATTAACCCCTATCTTGCCCCCCACTACACCGTCGCAATCTACATTAAACCCATTAACCGCTAAACCGCCGCTCCCAGACCCCGCTGCAACTAAATTAAGTGTTTAACTCCTAAACTGCCGCTCCCGGACCCCGCCGCCACCTATATTAAACTTATTAACCCCTAAAGTCTAACACTAACACTAACACCCCCCTAACTTTAATATTATATTAATAAATCTAAATCAAACTTACTCGTATTAACTAAATTATTCCTATATAAAACTAAATACTTACCGAACTCTTCATCAAATCCAGGCAATGTGGTCCTTCATTCGGTAGAAGTCTTCACCCAAGCGGCAAAGAAGAGGTCCTCCATCCGGGCGATGTCTTCCTCCAAGCGGCATCTTCTATCTTCTTTCTTCCGGCTCTATGTTCAGACTGCCGACGCGGAACATCCACCTTCCCCGACGGACTAACGACAAATGACGGTTCCTTTAGGGGACGCCATCCAAGATGGTGTCCCTCGAATTCCGATTGGCTGATAGGATTCTATCAGCCAATCGGAATTAGGGTAGGAAAAATCTGATTGGCTGATTCAATCAGCCAATCAGATTGAAGTTCAATCCGTTTGGCTGATCCAATCAGCCAATCGTATTGAGCTCGCATTCTATTGGCTCAATAGATCAGTCAATAGAATGCGAGCTCAATCCAATTGGCTGATTGGATCAGCCAATCGGATTTTTCCTCCTTAATTCCGATTGGCTGATAGAATCCTATCAGCCAATCGGAATTCGAGGGACGCCATCTTGGATGACGTCCCTTAAAGGAACCGTCATTCGTCGTTAGTTCGTTGGGGAAAGTGGATGTTCCGCGTCGGCAGTCTGAAGATGGAGCCGGATGAAAGAAGATAGAAGATGCCGCTTGGAGGAAGACATCGCCCGGATGGAGGACCTCTTCTTTGCCGCTTGGATGAAGACTTCTACCGGATGGATGACCACATCGCCCGGATTGGATGAAGAATTTGGCTCAGCTGGGTGAAGACGGCTCAAGGTAGGGAGATCTTCAGGGGGCTAGTGTTAGGTTTTTTTAAGGGGGGATTGGGTGGTTTAGAGTAGGGGTATGTGGGTGGTGGGTTTTAATGTTGGGGGGGAGGTTGTATTTTATTTTTCAGGTAAAAGAGCTGATTACTTTGGGGCAATGCCCCGCAAAAAGCCCTTTTAAGGGCTGGTAAAAGAGCTGGTTACTTGGTAATTTAGAATAGGGTAGGGCATTTTTTTATTTTGGGGGCTTTATTATTTTATTAGGGGGCTTAGATTAGGTGTAATTAGTTTAAACTTCTTGTAATTCTTTTTTATTTTCTGTAATTTAGTGGGGGGGGTTTGTACTATAGTTTATTTTATTTAATTTTAGGTAATTGTAGTTCATTTATTTAATGATAGTGTAGTGTTAGGTTTAATTGTAACTTAGGTTAGGATTTATTTTACAGGTAATTTTGTCATTATTTTAACTAGGTAGCTATTAAATAGTTATTAACTATTTAATAGCTATTGTACCTAGTTAAAATAAATACAAAGTTGCCTGTAAAATAAAAATAAATCCTAAAATAGCTACAATGTAATTATTAGTTATATTGTAGCTTTCCTAGGGTTTATTTTATAGGTAAGTATTTAGTTTTAAATAGGAATAATTTAGTTAATACGAGTAAGTTTGATTTAGATTTATTAATATAATATTAAAGTTAGGGGGCTGTTAGTGTTAGGGTTACACTTAGGTTTAGGGATTAATAAGTTTAATATAGGTGGCGGTGGGGTCCGGGAGCAGTGGTTTAGGGGTTAAACATTTAATTTAGTTGCGGTGGGGTCTGGGAGCGGTGGTTTAGGTGTTAATGACTTTAATGTAGGTTGCGGTGGTGTAGTGGGGGGCAGGATAGTGGTTAATAACTTTAATATAGGTGGCGGTGGGCTCCGAGTGCGGCGGTTTAGGGGTTAAAAAATGTATTGAATTGCGGCGGGGTCCGGGATCCGCAGGATAGGGGTTAATAAGTTTATGTAGGTGGCGGCCATATAGGGGGCAGCAGATTAGGGGTTAATATGTATAATGTAGGTGGCGGCAGGGTCCGGGAGCGGCGGTTTAGGGGGTAATAAATTTATTTAGTTGCGGCGGTGTAGGGGGGGCAAATTAGGGGTGTTTAGACTCGGGGTACATGTTAGGGTGTAAGGTGCAGACGTTTCCCATAGGAATCAATGGGATATCGGGCTGCAGCGAACATGAACTTTCGCTATGGTCAGACTCCCATTGATTCCTATGATTGAAAACCAGGTATGCTGGCCCGGAATAGTGGCGAGCGTACCTGGTAGTAGTTTGATAACTACCAAAAGTAGTCAGATTGTGCCGAACTTGCGTTCGGAACATCTGTAGTGACGTAAGAATCGATCTGTGTCGGACTGAGTCCGGCGGATCAAAGCTTACGTCACTATATTCTACTTTTCCCGGGCAGTAGGGGTTGATAACTATGGTGAATCAGCCTTGCCACAAATACGCTGCAGAATTCCAGCATATTTGCGGTTGATGGCTTGATAACTAGAGGCCAAAGGGTGCTATGTGCACATAGCTGCTGAATAAAATGCATGTATGGCAAAATTGAAGTCTAAGGATTAGGTATGAGTAGCTTGCTAATTGTTGTACACAAGCGAAAAGGGGTTTATTTGGACTCTGTGCCTTGGAAGAAGCGAGCATATTACAAGTTGAAAATAAACCTGTTTGATCGAGTGCAATTGTATTTAATGCGCATCAGGATAGCACCAATTTAGAGCTCTGGTTAACTGTTATGCGAGACAAAAAAGTTGCACAAAAAAACATTAAAATTACATTTAAAAAATTGCAAGAAAATGTTATAAGGGCTCAAAGGTATGAAGTCTCAGTTGTTAGAAAAAAGGACTCCAAAGGGCTTTAACATAGAGATTCATACATACATATGTCTAAATATGTATATATATGTGTGTATATATGTGTGTGCAAATGTGTGTACATATGTATTTGGAGATCTTTGCAGTCAAGTACCTGAAAATATGTAAAAGCATATTATTGGAATATTCATATTTTAGAGAGTTTAACTGTGTTTATACTGTAAATATTTCACATTCCAATGTTTTTCACATGTTTTAAGTATTTCTAAATAAATATTCATATATATTTGTATATATCTTTAACTATATATATATATATATATATATATATATACATATATATATATATATATATAGCTATATATCTATCTATCTATCTATCTATCTATATATACACAAAAACAGAGACCGCACTCTTAGGACTTATTTTCACCACCACTGTGGACTTTAATCAATTAGTAACGTTTCGGGGTTTCCCCCTTTGTCAAACATAACACATAACATAGTGCAAACCCCTTAAATACACAAATAAAATCTCTTACCCCCAGGTGCAAACATCCAGCTCTGCCTGCGTTGGGCTTCCGGCAGCGTTTACTCTGCGCAACTGCGCATGCGCGAGGCACCACTACGGAACCCCCTGCAGGCCAACTGCAACAAAAAACAAAGTTAAAATTACCGTAACATAGCAACGGTAATGCTTAGTCAGATTCAAATGAACAGTGCTGTAAAAATGACATTCTATATAATACATACACCCCCTTTATATTTGTAACACATCATCTTCTGTATTTAAGTTATAAGGTATTATATGACTGATGTGTACATCAAAGTCATTATCATCTTACATTGGCATTTTAGCCCGGTATCAGAGGAAGACATGGGGGCTAGGTAATGACAGCATTATGCTCACAGCTAGTGAATCTACATAGAGGGGCAATGGAGCTTATTGAAAACTTTCACAATTAGAAAAAATAATAATAAAACTCAAACTGGAGCAGGCACTATTTCTATAGGGATATGATAAATATCTCTTAATCACAACTCAGGATTTTAAATTCAAAACCTTAATCTATATTGGAATGGCAGTGCTTGTGATGTTTGGGCATGTTAAGTTATACTATTAAACAGCTCACTCCTGTGACAAGATGGTTATTCATATGTTATTATTACATTCCATGGTCACCCTACAGGAAACAGTGTAAATCGAAATTAGTATTCAGTCCCTTAGGGGTTAATGTGTCCAGTGTGTGGATCCACCTAGACTCCTTTTGTAGCAATAATTTGCCTCTGTCACCACCCCTGAGTAAGGGGGGGACATGATCAATGATAACATATCTCAGGTCCTTGACCGTATGTCCATGCTTAGCAAAGTGCCTGGCCACTGGCTGTTCAGAGTCTCCGCTCTTTATTGCTGTTCTGATGGCCGCCCTGTGATTCGCCATTCGTGTACGCAAATCATCTGTAGTTTTTCCAACGTAAAATCTGCCACATATGCAATGTAACAGATATACGATGTAAACAGTTGTACATGTAACGCGGTACTTAATTTTGAACCTCTTATTGGTCCATGGATGTGTGAATTCACTACACTGTATTAGTGCACTGCACGTCGTGCAGCCCAGACATTTAAAACATCCAATTTTCTTGCCCTGTTTCAGCCATGTAGAACTCATGTAGGCCTGAGTCATATCAGGACGCATCAGTATGTCCCTTAGAGATTTGCCCCTCCGGTAGCTGATCATTGGTGGACTAGTTTCTTGAAGGGGTAACATTTTATCACTTTAAATTATTTTCCAATGTTCATCTAAGATGCCCCTGAAATCTCTCTTATCAGGACTGTACTCAGTAACAAATGTTAGTCTTTCCGTAGTTTGTTGGTCCTTATTCTGTTCTCTGTTGGTTAGAGCTTGCTCTTGTGTCATATTCACAGCTTGGGCATAGGCTTCCTGTAACACCTCATCCTCATACCTTCTTTCTTTAAATTTTTGATACATGTTGGTAAGTTGTTCTTCCTTACCTTCTCTGGTTGAATTATTTCTTACCACCCTGCAAAACTGTGATGTAGGTAAAGCTTTTTTATCCCTGCAGGGTGACAACTCGTGTAAAGAAGCATTGAATTTCGATCTGTTGGCTTTGTAAAGAGTTCTGTGCATAATTTGCCAGCTGATTTTTTCACTCTTAAATCCAAAAAATCAATCACTTCACAATGATGCGTTATTTTAAACTTCAGATCCACCGACAATTGATTGAGATTATCAAACCAATCATTCAGCTCTTGTTGGGTGCCTCGCCATATTAAAAACAGATCATCAATGTATCTCTTGAATATGATGATGCGACTATCTTCAAAAGTTTTCGGATGTTCTCTTTCAAAGGCCCCTAAAAAGATGTTAGCATACGTTGGGGCTACATTTGAGCCCATGGCAGTTCCTGAGGTTTGCAAAAAATACTGTGTCTCAAATTTGAAGTAATTCATTCGTAGACAAAAATCAAGTAACTGTATCAGAGTATCTGTGGGTGGTCCTATATAGGGATGTCTAAATAGTTCTTTTCTAACAGCATGTATTCCCTCGTTGTGAGGAATCACCGTGTGCAAACTGGTCACGTCCAAGGTGACCAGTATATCTGTGTCTCTGATTTCACTCAACTCTTGTAAGATTTTTATCAGTTCAATCAAATCTTTAAGATACGATGGGATCATCTGTACAAATGGTTGCAGCATTTTGTCCAGGTATATGGCAATGGGTTGTAATATGGATCCCCTGGCAGACACTATAGGCCTGCCAGGTGGTTTACTCGGGTGTTTATGTACCTTAGGTAAGGTGTAAAATACGGGTACAATAGGATGTTCCACTTGCAGATATGAAAATAAAATTGACGAAATCTGATCTTCATTCATTAGTTGATTCAAGTACTCATTGATCCTATTCTTGAATTTTTGGGTAGGGTTATTTGGTAGCTTCTCATAAACCTTACTATCATCCAACTGTGACATAATCTCATTCTTATAGCACACGTAGTCTTGGATGACAAGTGCTCCACCCTTGTCAGCTTCACGAATCACAATGGAGGAATTTTCTTGTAACTTTTTTAGAGCTTGTGTCTCCTTTTTAGTCAAATTATTTCTGATATTGCTTTTGTTTTTTCTGACAGTCTCCCTTATCTCTTCACTAGTTAACCTAGAGTATGTCAGGATGCTCGGTTGTTGACTGCGAGGATCAAAAGTGCTTTTCTTCTTTAATTCAAAAGAGGTTATATCCATTTCTTTAGGGGTGTCCATATATAATTCTTTCAATCTTAATGTCCTCTGAAATTTATAAGAATCTACCAACAGGTCAAATTTGTTTGTATATGTAGTAGGTATAAAGCTTAAGCCTTTATTCAGCACATCTTTCTCCTCTTGATTCAGCTCATAGCTACTTAGGTTGATGATATTATCAGCTAGTACCTTCGGCCATGCCTTGGTGGTCTGCCTCTGCCGGCGGTTCTTGTGCCCCCCCTCCTCGTGTGGGGCCTTGGCGCTCCCCGTTTTTTGATCGTGTAGTCATGGCTGCCACATCCTCTCTTTGCCATTCTGCAGAAGTTGATGGTGCTTCATTATCAGTTGCATTATCTGAGCTGTCAATAGTAGTCAGATTTCTAGGTTTATATACCCTGGGCCTCCTTCGTGACATCCTGAAATTCCTTTCTTCAGGGCTCAATGTCCACTGGTACACTCTTTTCTCCCGGTAGTCTGTAGTCACAGCTTCCCATTTCTTTTCTTTAAATGCTATTAGCTCTCCTTCATATTATTTGAGCTGTTTTTGTAGCTTAGTGATCCAATCCTCTTGTTGATCTTGTTCCAATTTACACAGATAACTAGTTTCAAATTGTGTGATCTTAATTTCCAGACTTTTCAATGTTGCCCCAGTCTCCTCTATTACAAGTAGCATGAGATCTAAAGAGCATTTATTTAATATGCCACACCATTTTTTTACAAAACACAGGATTGTTCCTGCCAATGGTGGGCATATTTTTTATTCTAAAGCCTTTTGGTATATGCATCTTTTCATGATAGCCAGATAAATAACAGCCGTGCATTTTAAAGTCAATCCTTCTTTTTTTCAATTTCAAAATCTGATTGTATAGATGTAAAGGAATTTCACGCTGTGTTTTTATTACCCCACTGTCAAAGCGAATGCGAGTTGCATCCTCTGCACTGAATTGAAAAGTATGTGCATAATCCTCCTCATTCTCCCTGGGAGTTTGGGAGTAACAATGACAACCATGACAGCAGCAAGCCTTGACAGGGAGAATGAGGAGGATTATGCACATACTTTTCAATTCAGTGCAGAGGATGCAACTCGCATTCGCTTTGACAGTGGGGTAATAAAAACACAGCGTGAAATTCCTTTACATCTATACAATCAGATTTTGAAATTGAAAAAAAGAAGGATTGACTTTAAAATGCACGGCTGTTATTTATCTGCCTATCATGAAAAGATGCATATACCAAAAATACCTTATAACTTAAATACAGAAGATGATGTGTTACAAATATAAAGGGGGTGTATGTATTATATAGAATGTCATTTTTACAGCACTGTTCATTTGAATCTGACTAAGCATTACCGTTGCTAAGTTACGGTAATTTTAACTTTGTTTTTTGTTGCAGTTGGCCTGCAGGGGGTTCCGTAGTGGTGCCTCGCCCATGCGCAGTTGCCCGACGCAGGCAGAGCTGGATGTTTGCACCTGGGGGTAAGAGATTTTATTTGTGTATTTAAGGGGTTTGCACTATGTTATGTGTTATGTTTGACAAAGGGGGAAACCCCGAAACGTTACTAATTGATTAAAGTCCACAGTGGTGGTGAAAATAAGCCCTAAGAGTGCGGTCTCTGTTTTTGTGTATATTATCCTTATGCACTGCACCTAGGCACTATATTAACAACGGGAGTGCTTGGTGACCACAATTTGCTTATATATATATATATATATATATATATATATATATATATTTCAGTATTTCGGCGCTGGACTGACCGTTATAGGCGGGATCAGACTGATATACTACAGGAAAGTTCTACTCTGTGAAAAGCATTACTGGGCTATAAAGCTGCACCCAGGTGGTAAATCGCCATAGAACAGGCTAACAATGGTATTGAGCCAGTTGTTCATTCCTGTGAGTGCACTTCTCTCTGTATATATATATATATATATATATATATATATATACAATATATATATATATATATATATATATATATATACATATATATATATATATATATATATATATATATATATATATATATATATATACACACTGGTCCATAGTGTGTAGTGTGTAGTTGAATGTGCTGGCAACAAAATCACACAAAAATTAAAAAATGGAAATCAAATGTTTCACCCCATGGAGTTCTGGATTTGGAGTCACACTCAAAATTAAAGTGGAAAAACACACTACAGGCTGATCCAACTTTGATGTAATGTCCTAAATACAAGTAAAAATGAGGCTCAGTAGTGTGTGTGGCCTCCACGTGCCTGTATGACCTCCCTACAACGCCTGTGCATGCTCCTGATAAAGTGGCGGATGGTCTCCCGAGGGATCTCCTCCCAGACCTGGACTAAAGCATCTGCCAACTCCTGGACAATCTGTGGTGCAACGTGAAGTTGGTGGATGGAGCGAGACATGATGTCCCAGATGTGCTCAAATGGATTCAGGTCTGGGGAAGGGGCGGGTCAGTCCATAGCATCAAAGCCTTTGTCTTACAGGAACTGCTGACACACTCCAGCCACATGAGGTCTAGCATTGTCTTGCATTGGAGGAACCCAGGGCCAACCGCACCAGCATGTGGTTTCACAAGGGGTCTGAGGATCTCATCTCGGTAAAAAATAAATAACGGACAAAGAAGGAGTTGTTGGAAACAGAGAATTATAGGCCAGATATTAAAAGTAATATAAATTAATATAAGCCACAGTTAAGTAAATATATGTATAAGATGGAGGAGCCTGTGGCCAGAGTCCATAACTTGGTAAGTAAATATGTAGTGGGAGAGTCACCAGTATCGGTAATGTTCGTGACAAAATTACCCACCAGCTGTCCAAAAAACTTCCAATGAAGCCGCCAAGACGTGGGCTTTAGGACTGCTGTCTACCAACAGTAGCGTGAAAGTCACCAGTGTCAAGATGTATTAATGTGTGGCTTACCTCCCAGCTATCCTCAAGTCCTCTCAGGGAACCGCCAAGATGTGGGCGTTGGGACTGCTGGCTGCCAGTTAAACAAGTGGGTAAACAACAGAGCTTGCCAAAGGCGGATGTGCCTAAAGGAACGTCTCCCTCCTGCTGTGAAACTTCATCTGTACACTTTATCCTCAATCGGTTAGTACAGAGAGCTCCAGACCGCTCTCTGCAATGTGAATCGTAGGCGTGGTGTGGGTAGGGCAGGATTCCACCAATCAGAAGGGTTGCTTTCACAAAGGCTTGTCACAATATCCAATGAGAGATCTAAACATCTCCTCTGACCAGAAAGGCTCTACTTCAGGCAAGGGTTGAAGGGCTCAATGGCTGGACGATATAGACATATTAGAAAAAAGAGGAATTGAGCCAATCCATAGTATATAAAACATAGCATTTATTCCACCCAGTTAGGTACTTAAAAGTCCATAGTTACTCCACCATAAAAACACACAACAGTGAAAAAGTTAAAAAAACAGCTGTGAAATTAAGCATACGCGTTTCAGCAGGAGCCGTAATCATAGCTTAACAAAAGCAGGCAGAGGTCTAAGCTTAAATAAACCCATTCCACAGCAATTGGTTAAAACAAAAACAAATGTAAATGTATACAGACTTTTAATTCAGCGTTTAAAAGATAAAAGAGCATGCCTCACTACTCAGAATATTGTAATTACATTTGTGTGTACACAAAAATATTTCTAGGTGAGGATCAAACTCATGACCTATTGATCCATAGGTAAGGGACCTAACCGCTGTACTAAACCAGATAATGACAAGAGCCTGTTCTACCAGGATGTGCAGTTAATCTACAGTGTAAGTGAACCTGGTCCTAACTCTATGTACGTATTCCTAGTGAGAAGATGATAGTTTAGACTGCAGGCTTTTCTTAGACATGAGCAAGAACGTTAGTGCTAACTAACTGATAAGAAAATGGCACTCAAATCCAAATAAATTTACTTTAAATACATAAATAAAGAAAAATGTGAAAAATAATAATAATCATCATAATGGGAATATAATAAAATGGAATACTGAATTAATATTAAAATTAATATTAATATTAAAATAAATCAAAATAAATAATATTGAAATAAATCAATACCAATATCAATATAGCTTAATTTATCAGATGCAGGAGGAATTGAACACATAACCTTGCTGTCTAAGGGTAAAGGACCTAGTTGCTAGGACAATATATCAAATATGGCATAGTAGTGCTAGCCTACCTCATATGTGGACATAATTAGATTAGAAGCTCAAACTCTTTGGTGGTGCTCCACACACACATAGCCCTTATTAGACTTGACAATGATTTATAAGATCGTATTCAGAGTTGAAGCCCTGAGGAACTCTGGTCTCCAACCTGAAAATCCAGTACATTTTGTTCCTACTCAGGATTTTTTTCTTGTCCCCCCCTCTTTTGGGAAGGACACTCTTATCAATCACCTGCCACCTAAAGGACTCTATATTCTTGTCATGATGCAAAGGAAAATGTTGGACCAGGGGGGTGGTAGACTTCCCTAATGAGATTGTAGAGAAATGCTCTCTAATCCGTGACCCAACGTCTCTGGTCGTTTGTCCAACATATTGCCTTTTGCATATGACACAGGTAATGAGATAGATAACATAGGTGGAGTTGCAATTCAGGCAATGCTTAATATCAAAGGATTCCTGGGTAATTTCAGATTTGAAGGTTTTAGAAAGTATCGCATATTCACATGGTTTGCACCTGTTTCTCCCACATTTATACATTCCCAAATGGGTAAGCCATGAGCTTTGTGTAGATGATACAGGGGGCAAATCAGATGGAGAAACCATGTTACCTATGCTCATTCCCCGCCTAAAGGAAGTTCTGATACCTTCCTCTACACAAGGTACAAGTTTGTTGTCTGCACTAAGAATATTAAAGTGTTTCCTAATAATACCACAAATTTGTTTGTACTGTCTGCTATGTCCTGTTACAAAAGTGACACCCCCAAACTTACTTTTAGCTTTATTTCTTTCCTGTGTGTCACTCAAAAGTTGATCACGGTTAATACCTGCCACCTCCTTATTAGCTCTGTTAATGACTCTATTAGAATATCCTCTTTGTCTGAGGCGTGAGTTCAATTCTTTAGCTCTATTCTGGTATTGAGTAGAGTCACTACAGTTTCTTTTTAAGCGGATATACTGCCCCTTGGCTACTGCATAGGGAACAAAATCCGGATGGCATGATTTAGCATGGAGCAGGGAGTTCCCTGCTATTGCTTTCCTGTACACATCTGTGTACACAGTGCCATCAGGTCCTGCTTTAAGGGTAACATCCAAGTAATTTATGGACTCTTTCTGAAATTCAAAAGTAAAAGTCAAATTTAAATCATTGACATTCAGCCAATCCACAAATGACGAAGCCATCTGTAGGTCACCTCTAAAGATAAAGACAAGGTCATCAATATACCTCTTATAGAAAGAGATATATTGGCGGAAGGGGTTCTCATCTCCATATATGTAGGACAGCTCCCACCAACCTAGAAACAGGTTAGCGTAGGAGGGGGCAAACTTGGCCCCCATAGCTGTCCCACATATCTGGAGAAAAACCCCTCGAACTTGAAAAAGTTGTGTGAAAGAAGAAACTGGGTGACTTCCAGAATAAACTCTTGAAAATCAGATGTATATTCAGTGTATTGTCTCAAGAAGAACCCTATTGCCTCCACACCCCTCTGATGGGGTATTGAGGAGTACAAAGCTACAACGTCAACCATGAGCCAAGAGTCAGTATTGTTGTTCCATTTAACTTCTCCTACCAGATTCAAAATATGCTTAGTATCCTTCAGGTGGATTCTTAAAGATACCACCAGAGGTCGCAGGAGAGCATTGAGCCATTGTGATAAGTGTTCTAAGAGTGAGATTTGTGTACCTTAGGGAGGTGATGGAATATTGGGACCACTGGGTTTGAAACATACAGATAATCTGCTGTATTCTTATCAATATACCCTTTGTCTAAAGCCCCATCAATCAAATGTGACAATTTCTTTTGAAAGATCTTTGTTGGATCTGAGGGCAATGTTCTGTAACTTTGTGTATCTTGGAGTTGACGCTTAGCTTCCTGTATATATACATCTCTATCCAAAACCACAACTGAACCGCCCTTATCAGAGGATTTAATCACTATATCTCTGTACTGTTTAAGTTCATCAAGGGCTTTCCTCTCCTGAAAAGAAAAATTGGACATTACAGCCTGATTTGAGACCTGTACTTGTAAAGATTTGAGATCTCTCTCCACCCTACGATAAAAGGTTTCAATCACTGCTCCCCAGCTCTGTATGGGATAAAAAGAGGAAGGATTCTTAAAGCCACAAAAGTTGTTATGTATACCTTCATCTTTATCGGTCCTAGTGTAATCCCATGTGATACTTTCCAGCATGGTAGTATCCACAGCTTGTTCAAAGGTACAATCTGTACCAAGGTCTGTGGTAGCCGAATTGGTATACACTTGAGCCGAAAAAGAAGTTTTGTCACCTGAGAAAAAGTGTTTGCATAAAGTTATGTTTCTGACAAGTCTGTTTACATCTAATATAGTTTGAAACATATTGAAGTTGTTTGAGGGTACAAAATTAAGGCCATAACCCAACACTTTTAACTATAAGGGAGAAAGATTTCTATTGGAAAGATTAATCAAATTGTAGATTTGTACTTCGTCTGAGGCTTGTTGCCTCTGAGTTGGTATCGGTTTTAGAAATTCTGTATAGGACCCCCCCTGTTGGTTGTAGATGGGCCAATGGAAAAACCTGTTCAATTTGTTAACCTTCTTCATGAGAAGGAACAAGTGTGGTGTTGGGCTGGGCCTGTTGATAATTGGATTGTACTATTTGTGGATTATAGTGAGCACACAAGTTATTTCTATCCACTTGTTCTTGGTACCGTATCTGGGGCTGAATGTTCGTAGCCCCAGTGCCCGTGTTAGGGGGTTGATTATGTCCAAGGTTATTATAGGAATGTTGTAAATTAGCTCCTGTGTGATCATAAGTACCTGTATAGATGGTATTATTCTTAAGAATACCTGATCTAACCTGCTGGGCATCCTCTCTCCCAGAACTCTCCTCATCTGAGGACATGTCACTATCAGAAAAGTGTACTTGCCTATTCTGACTAGTGTGGCATGAGCCCCTTCTACGTCTATTTCTTCCTCTACCAGATCCCCTAGTTTGGGAACTACCAACCCCAAAGAAATGCGACCCCACACCATTACTGACCCACTGCCAAACCGGTCATGCTAGAGGATGTTGCAGGCAGCAGAACGTTCTCCATGGTGTCTCCAGACTCTGTCATGTCTGTCACATGTGCTCAGTGTGAACCTGCTTTCATCTTTAAATAGCACAGGGTGCCAGTGGCAAATTTGGCAATCTTGTTGTTCTCTGGCAAATGCCAAACGTCCTGCACGGTGTTGGGCTGTAAGCACAACCCCCACCTGTGGACGTTGGGCCCTCATACCACCCTCATGGAGTCTGTTTCTGACCGTTTGAGCAGACACATGCACATTTGTGGCCTGCTGGAGGTCATTTTGCAGGGCTCTGGCAGTGCTCCTCCTGTTCCTCCTTGCACAAAGGCAGAGGTAGCGGTCCTGCTGCTGTGTTGTTGCCCTCCTATGGCCTCCTCCACATCACCTGATGTACTGGCCTGTCTCCTGGTTGCGCCTCCATGCTCTGGACACTACGCTGACAGACACAGCAATCCTTCTTGCCACAGCTCGCATTGATGTGCCATCCTGGATGAGCTGCACTACCTGAGCCACTTGTGTGGGTTGTAGACTCTGTCTCATGCTACCACTAGAGTGAAAGCACCGCCAGCATTCAAAACTGACCAAAACATCAGCCAGAAAGCATAGGAACTGAGAAGTGGTCTGTGGTCACCACCTGAAGAACCACTCCTTTATTGGGGGTGTCTTGCTAATTGCCTATAATTTCCACCTGTTGTCTATCCCATTTGCACAACAGCATGTGAAATTGATTGTCATTCAGTGTTGCTTCCTAAGTGGACAGTTTGATTTCACAGAAGTGTGATTGACTTGGAGTTACATTGTGTTGTTTAAGTGTTCCCTTTATTTTTTTTGAGCAATATTATTGTATTAGAAAGAAAGAGCTCTACCAAATTTAGAGAGCTAAAGCGGATTACAGGCCGCACCATATAACACCCACACTATATTAATAAAGGGGATATCCTAAACAGGTATGCTGGACATATATATATTTATTAAAAACAAAGCCAAAAACAAACACTGTGAAAGTGGCCATTGATACAATTCAAGTGTAGTGCACTACCAACAGGTAATTTTACTAGCATGCTATGGATTTTTGAGCCGGATCATAAAAGTTCATCTCTGCTACCGGGCACTTGAGTGTTAATACACGCTCCAGTTGTTAGTGAACAAAATGCCGTCCTTGAGTCTCCTTAATTATTTTATTACTGATCCGGTACCGGATTTAAAAGATATATGCGAGAGTCAATATATGGCAAATAGACAACCAGTCGCTCCAATCACATATGCTGCATTATAGCAATCCACAGGGTACAAGGCTTACTGCTGCACGGCTTACCTTCACTCCATTCACACACTCAACGGGTATTACCAAACAGGATCCCTTCCGCAATGTGTCTCACTGTGATGTATACGGCCGATGCAGCTCTTCACTTGCCCAGATTGTGACACTTGATATTGTTGTCGCCAACCTCACAGCTGTTTCACGATAGGTATAGATATATATTTTACCAAAATACCATCAGATTTATATAGAAATATGTATTTATGAATAAATAGAACATATTCTTCTACTTAACTTTCTATTTATTCATAAATACATATCTCTATATAAATGTGATGGCATTTTTTCTATATAAATCTAATGGGGTTCTTCACGAAGATTGGAATATGAAATATTAATAGTTCATGTCGGTTTAGCGCACTTGGAAAAATCCTTGACTCATTTTGTGTTAGTTTTTTCCACTTTTAACGCTCCATTGAAGTCTATGGGGGCATATTCTAAGTTCAGCTTTTTGCGTGGGTTAGTGCCCGAGCGAAAACTTTTTACTTTCCTCTTGTAATACGCGTGCAAAAATCAGAAGTCGAATGCAGTTAATGCACGAGTGGGAGTGATAAATAGCGATCTACTCGTAAATGAGGCCTAAATGTTTTGAGTTAGAAAAATACTTCATTTTAAATTTGTATGCTTAGATTAACATAGCTGGTGCAAACAAAAATTAGTTAACAGGAGATCTGTTTGTTCTCTTTCCTAATAAGGCTCTAAGGCTCAATCAATGTGGTTGCATTTCCTACACAGGTCTGCAAGGTCACTTCCAAATTTCATAAAGGATATAGCCCCAATAAAAAATCATATGTTCACTTGGGGTTTTTACTGCAGTAGCCAATGAGAATAAGCACTTGCAGATGCTTGCAGCTATGTAAGATATATATTGCAGTGCTGGTGACAAGGTGAACATAGCGTCCCTTGAGTGTAATAAAGATTTTTCACAGGTCTAAATAAAGACAAAAATCTTACTGATAGAATTGAACAAACCTTTAAAATTACTTTTTAATCAAATAAAAATAAAATTTGATTAAAAGAAAGGGAAATATAAGTATTTCATCTTTGTTTTTTAAATATACGTAATTGTAATATGTAACGTGAAGCTGTGTAGCCTCAGTTTATGGTCTGGAAGCAAGTTCAACATTTCTATAAAGGGTGCAGCAGGGTTTCGCACATGTAGGAAGTGGGAAGGGCCCTATGCTGCAGAATTTGTTTTGGAGAGGGAAATATGGGAAGCTACACTACAGCAAAAAGGGTAATTGGAAGGAGGACCCCTAACTAATGATCATGGGGAGGGGGAGATAGGGGGCACCACTACAACAAAGAAAAAAGAAAAAATAATAAATATTTTACAATATTTAAACTGGGTACTGGGTAAGGAAAACACTAAGGGCCCAGTTCCATGGTATGGAGCTAAATTATCAGCATATTTTACTGAGCACTATATTGTATAGTGTCTCCTCTTCACATTAAGATTTTAGTGAACACCCTTTCATGAGAAATACAGTTCCCAAGATAAATATTGCATTTAAAATGATCCCTAAAAATGATGCATGACCACAGAACTAATTAAAAATACGATTTTATTTATTTATTTATTGCAGAGTTTTCACAAACACATACAGGAGCATAGATTGTTCTGATCAAAATATTTAGTATGGTGATGGCTGACTTACAGGTTTAAATGCATTTTTTCTAATGATAGTAATAATAGTAAAAATAATAATAATAATTTACAACATGACCATACCAAAAATATTACAGATTTAGCATTCTTATATCTAACTGCAAAAGGCTTTATTGAGTTAATCATCAGGGCCAGAAGAGGTTAATTATTCCAGTGTTTCAGGGCATTAGGAATTGGCTTTACCTTTTATATCCTCTTTATAAAGCCATATTTTAAATTTGAAAACACTTTGATTCAACAGAATATAGCTTCACAAAACTTAAAATGTAACTCAGGTACTTACCAATGTACTCAGTTCCAAGGTATGGAGAAAAATCATCAGCATATTTTACTGAGCACTATATTGCAAAGTGTCTCCCCTTCATATTAAGAATTGTATTGAACGCTCCTTCATGAGAACTACAGTCCCCAAGGTAAATATTGCATTTGAAACAGTCCCTAAAAATTTTGCATGACCACAGAAGTTTAGAGAATCTGGCCCTAAGTATTAAAATTTGACCTATTTATTTATTTTTTTTGCATGGCCTATATCACATAAACATGCAGGAGCATAGATTGTTCTAGTTAAAATATTCAGTAACTAACACAGGTTTAAATGCATTTTTTTTCTAATAATAATAATAATTTACAACATGAAAGCAATTAACCATTCTTGTGTAATTAAAAATTTAAAAAACTCTAGAAACGTTATTGTATTCATACATAAGCATTGAAATGTTCATATTTTACTTGTCTACATGTTTCAAAGTTCAAATCTTGGCTGTTCACTATATTAAAATGTATATTTTTAGATATGGATTGGAACAGCCTTGGTGAAGTGTTTTGGTGCAAAATATATAAACAATTAAATATTATGAGAACTTGTTAAAAAAATGAAGCAAATAAGTAGTAGACCCATTATGGGCTAAATTACGAGTGGAGCGTTATTTATCACTTTAGCTTGTGCACTGTTTTTTCCATGTGCCGGGCAGCGCACGTATTATAAGTTTAATCCGTTAGTGACCAGACCATTTTTCAATTTTCATACCGTTAGGGACCAGGGCTATTTTTACATTTCTGCGGTGTTTGTGTTTAGCTTTAATTTTCCTCTTACTCATTTACTGTACCAACACATATTATATACAGTTTTTCTCGCCATTAAATGGACTTTCTAAAGAAACCATTATTTTCATCATATCTTATCGTTTTCTATAACATTTTTTTATAAAAGATGATGAAAAAATTTAAAAAAACACTTTTTTTTCTAACTGTGACCCCCAAAATTACACATCTACAACCACCAAAAAACCAATGTTTACATGTTCTTTGCTTTTTTGCAAGCTATAGGGCAATACGTACAAGTAGCACTTTGCTATTTCCAAAACATTTTTTTTTTCTCAAAATTAGCGATAGTTACATTGTAACACTGATATCTGTAAGGAATCCCTGAAAAACCCTTCACGTGTATATATATATATATATATATATATATATATATATATATATATATATATATATACACTGTGTGCAGAATTATTAGGCAAATGAGTATTTTGACCACATCATCCTCTTTATGCATGTTGTCTTACTCCAAGCTGTATAGGCTCGAAAGCCTGCTACCAATTAAGCATATTAGGTGATGTGCATCTCTGTAATGAGAAGGGGTGTGGTCTAATGACATCAACACCCTATATCAGGTGTGCATAATTATTAGGCAACTTCCTTTCCTTTGGCAAAATGGGTCAAAAGAAGGACTTGACAGGCTCAGAAAAGTAAAAAATAGTGAGATATCTTGCAGAGGGATGCAGCACTCTTAAAATTGCAAAGCTTCTGAAGCGTAATCATCGAACAATCAAGCGTTTCATTCAAAATAGTCAACAGGGTCGCAAGAAGCGTGTGGAAAAACCAAGGCGCAAAATAACTGCCCATGAACTGAGAAAAGTCAAGCGTGCAGCTGCCAAGATGCCACTTGCCACCAGTTTGGCCATATTTCAGAGCTGCAACATCACTGGAGTGCCCAAAAGCACAAGGTGTGCAATACTCAGAGACATGGCCAAGGTAAGACAGGCTGAAAGACGACCACCACTGAACAAGACACACAAGCTGAAACGTCAAGACTGGGCCAAGAAATATCTCAAAACTGATTTTTCTAAGGTTTTATGGACTGATGAAATCAGAGTGAGTCTTGATGGGCCAGATGGATGGGCCCGTGGCTGGATTGGTAAAGGGCAGAGAGCTGCAGTCCGACTCAGACGCCAGCAAGGTGGAGGTGGAGTACTGGTTTGGGCTGGTATCATCAAAGATGAGCTTGTGGGGCCTTTTCGGGTTGAGGATGGAGTCAAGCTCAACTCCCAGTCCTACTGCCAGTTTCTGGAAGACACCTTCTTCAAGCAGTGGTACAGGAAGAAGTCTGCATCCTTCAAGAAAAACATGATTTTCATGCAGGACAATGCTCCATCACACGTGTCCAAGTACTCAACAGCGTGGCTGGCAAGAAAGGGTATAAAAGAAGAAAATCTAATGACATGGCCTCCTTGTTCACCTGATCTGAACCCCATTGAGAACCTGTGGTCCATCATCAAATGTGAGATTTACAAGGAGGGAAAACAGTACACCTCTCTGAACAGTGTCTGGGAGGCTGTGGTTGCTGCTGCACGCAATGTTGATGGTGAACAGATCAAAACACTGACAGAATCCATGGATGGCAGGCTTTTGAGTGTCCTTGCAAAGAAAGGTGGCTATATTGTCACTGATTTGTTTTTGTTTTGTTTTTGAATGTCAGAAATGTATATTTGTGAATGTTGAGATGTTAAATTGGTTTCACTGGTAAAAATAAACAATTGAAATGGGTATATATTTGTTTTTTGTTAAGTTGCCTAATAATTATGCACAGTAATAGTCACCTGCACACACAGATATCCCCCTAAAATAGCTATAACTAAAAACAAACTAAAAACTACTTCCAAAACTATTCAGCTTTGATATTAATGAGTTTTTTGGGTTCATTGAGAACATGGTTGTTGTTCAATAATAAAATAAATCCTCAAAAATACAACTTGCCTAATAATTCTGCACTCCCTGTATATATATTTAGTAGACAACCTAAAGAATTGATCTAGGCCCATTTTGGTATATTTCATGCTACCATTTCACCGCCAAATGCGATCAAATAAAAAAATAACTTTTTCACTAACTTTAGGTTTCCCACTGAAATTATTTACAAACAGCTTGTGCAATTATGACACAAAAGGTTGTAAATGCTTCTCTTGGATCCCCTTTGTTCAGAAATAGCAGACATATATGGCTTTAGCATTGCTTTTTGATAATTAGAAGGCCGTTAAATGCCACTGCCTGCCACACTTGTGCCCAGCAGTGAAGGGGTTAATTAGGTAGTTTGTAGAGTTAATTTTAGCTTTAGTGTAGAGATCAGCCTCCCACCTGACACAACCCCCCCCCTCCGGATCCTTCACTGACCCCTCTCAAACAGCTCTCTTTCCTCCCCCACCTCACAATTGTCACCGCCATCTTAAGTACTGGCAGAAGGTCTACCAGTACAAAAATAAAAGGCTTTTTTTAAAAAAAAATAATATATATATATATATATATATATATATATATACATTTAATATATATAATGCAGTGTTGGATCCCCCCTTAGCTCCCAACCTCCCTGATTCCCCCAACAGCTCTCTAACCCTCCCCCCTCTACCTATTTGCCATCATCTTGGGTACAGGCAGCTGTCTGCCAGTACCCAGTTTGCTAAAAAAATGTAGCTTTTAGTAAAAAATACCAAATTTTTCTGTAGTGTAGCTGCCCCCCATCAATGCCCTACCCCTCCCAGATCCCTTTCCCAACACTTATTCCTCTCTCCCTCCCTCTCCCTCCTTTCCTTACACAGCAGTTAATAGTGTGCCGCACTCCCCCCCCCCATGTGCACTGCCAGAACTAGATGCTGGAACTGATCCAGCTATGGGCCACCCATCCGACATCCTCATATCCCTCCCACGCCACCAAAGATCGGCACCTTTGCTTGCCCTCTGTGCATCGGTTTGCTTAAAAAGGGTATTGTATGATGCCTCAATACTGAGGCATCGCTGCAATACCCTAAAAGCAACTGGAAGCATTACAATAGCTTCCAGCGCTTAAAACCCCAGAGGATGTGCCAGGCACGTCCTAGGTAATTAACAATTGATTTTGTAGGACGTGCCTGGCACGTCTATGGTCATTAAGGGGTTAAAGTAAAACATTTTTTTTCCAAGTTCTTTTTATTAAGAATCCAAACAAAAGGGAGTAAATAATAATTCATAGTGTGATCAAATTACAGATATGTAGATATCCCTGTTAGATTCTTGATTTTACAATTTACAATAACTAATATAACCTTAGTGTTACAGTGCCTTAGAAGTAATTCTTAACATCAACCGTGTAATACTATACATTAAACATGCCTATCTGAGTACCAAAAGAATAAAAAAAAACCAAAAAAAAAAAACCCTAGTAAGTCAATGGTTATGGGGGAACTCTAAGTGATAGTTTGTTTAAATACTGATCCAAAGTGCATTGCAGTTCAATAAATTAGTCTCGTTTGCCTGACTTATAGGACCCATATTCTTCTACTTCAATCAAATGTGTTACCTTATTGCACCATAAATCTAAAGTGGGCACTTCGGTAGATCTCCAGTTTTGTGCAATAAGAACATTGACGCTATTTAGCATAATTTTTAATAAGGGTTTAAAGTGGATCTGAAATAATTTAGTGGATTTATTAAGTAACCATTTCAAAGGGTCTAATGGGAGAAGGGTCTGTTAAATTTCTTCAATTTCTCTAATTATGTCTCTCCACATCAAATTTATCTGGGAGCACCACCACCAGATATGTCCATATTACTTCCTACATGACCACAATGCCAGCAACGGTTTGTAGTTTTGGGGAACAGTTTGTGGATTGTTTTAGAAGTTAAAGGACCAGTCAACATAGTAGATTTGCATAATCAACAAATGCAAGATAACAAGACAATGCAATAGCACTTAGTCTAAACTTCAAATGAGTAGTAGATTTTTTTTTCTGACAATTTTAAAAATTATATTTTTCACTCCCCCTGTACCATGAGACAGCCATCAGCCATTCCCAAATGCTTACACACTTATTCTTGCACATGCTCAGTAGGAGCTGGTGACTCAAAAAAGTTTAAATATAAAAAGACTGTGCAAATTTTGTTAATGAAAGTAAATTGGAAAGTTGTTTAAAATGGCATGCTCTATCTGAATAATGCAAGTTTAATTTTAATTGAGTGTCCCTTTAAGTACCAACAGTGCAAAATGTTGTAGTTTATCTCAAGAAAATAAAGAGGAGGATGAGGACCTCATATTATTAAAATAGTTAGTAGCTGTTTGAGGTGTGATAATCACTCCTAACTCCCTTTCCCAAGTTTCAATAGAGTGTGGTAAATTGCCTGGGGTGGTTGAGTGATGACTTCATGAATATATGATAAGCTATGTTTAATAGGGGTGTGGAATTAAATCATTTTGCAAAGTTTGTTAGAGAACGCATCATGTTTCTTGAGTGTTAGTGAGAAGTAACATAGTGATGTACTCTTCTATAAGAGAACCAGTTATTAGCCCAGGAGAAACCTCTCTCAATCAGCTGTTCTTGTGTACATATCACCTTGTTGCTTGATATGTGGTTAACAGAAATATCCTGAAATGCCAAATCAACAACCGTGTTTCTACTTAATAGAGAATTCACTGTTATGAAGAATTGATGTTAGCGGGCCTGGGCATGAAGTACTGTAAGGATTTATCCTAATTGTGTTGTCCCACATTTTTAATGTTTTGTATTTGATTGGATTATTGACCTGGCCATCCAGATATAGGTTTGGGTGCCAGCAAACTGAAGAGAGGTTAATGTTTGGGTTTAGGTTCTCCTCTAAGTGTAATCCATCTCTTATGGTCTTTGTGAATACTCCAATTTAAAACTCTTTGAAGGAATATAGATCGTCTATAGGAATCAATGTCAGGAACACCCAAACTACCTTGGGTGGTAAAGCGTGACATTGTTATTTTGTTTATCTTAGGAGGGCATCTATTCCATATGAAGGAACAGTTGCTGTATTTGTGAGATATAATTATGGTTGAAGGGAATGGGGAGAGTTTGCAATATATATGAGAGCCGAGGAAAGGCATTCAAGTAAGATTTTTCCTAGTCCAAGATGAGAGGTCTCTCATCAGGGTAGTTCTGATTGTCTGCTAATTGAATTCCTAAGTATTTAAGGGAGTCTTTGCGCCACTTAAATGGGCACAATTTTGTAATTTGAGTTTCTAGTGGAGGGTCAATAGCTACTCCCAGGACCTCCAACTTAGAGTTATTAATTTTAAAAATGGCGAATTTATAGAATGTGTTCAATTCTCCTAGGAGAAGGTGAATTGACTTAATTGGGTCTGTAATAGAGAAAAGGATATCATCTGCGAACAGAGACATCTTGTATTCTTCTCCCTCTAAGCAGATACCCCGAATATCTCTATTTACTCTTATATTAGTAGCAAGAGCTTCAATGAGACAAGTGAAAAGCAGAGGAGACAAATGATATCCCTGCCTAGCGCCATTTGCTATCTGGAATGACTGAGAAAAGGTTCCATTAAGAATCATTCTGGCACTTGGTGAGTTATATAATGCAGAAATTATGTGAAGAGTCCTATCGCCCATCTCAAAGGCTCACAATGTTGCATTCAGAAAAGGCCATCCGACACTGTTGAGGGCCTTTTCAGCGTCCGTAGATAACCAAATTGCATACCGTGTTGTCCTTGGCCTCCCGGTGCAGGACAACCCCTACCTGATCTTGATGTATGATAGGAAAAATTAGGTTCAATCTATTCGCTATAATTTTTGCAAACAGTTTGACGTCCGAATTCAGCAATGATATCAGGCCATAACCATCTGAACATGGAGCTTTTCCTGCTTTTAAGGATGTAATCGCTATTTTGAATTCTTCGTTGGTAAAGGGGGCTTCTAAATCATTCTTTTGTTTGGTAGTCAAGGTGGGAAGATGTAGTTGGGCTAAGTAGTGTTGTATGTCTGTCTCTATTGGGATGGGGATGGTTTTATCTAAATTATAGAGTGATTCATAGTATTGTCTGAATTTATTGGCTATATCTTTGAATTAGTACCAGTCTTTCGCCACATCATCTTTGATATGCAGAATATAGCGGTTAAACATTTTCCTTCTTTTTTTTTTTTTTTTTTATAATTTTTATTGAGGTTGAAAAGATGATACAGGCGAATAAAGACGCAGTGACTGCAACATATGAAAATCACAATAAAATATGCGTAAAGAGTATCAGGCTTAGCATACAAATAATCACCCAGTTATGCAGATAGAAGTTAACCTCAAATTTTCAAATTAAGCTTACTTAATGTAGGTTTGATATAGAATGAAAACAGTTGATTAAACACAAAATAACATATCATAAGTGATCTGCAATGCTTATAAGATATGATGAGTGTTTGGTAAAATTTAAACATAGACAACAAATAGGGCAACCATATGGAGCTATTAAACCATTAGGCACGAGAGTCTAGTGTGTCGGGCTGACGAACCCCTAAGCATAAAGGCAGTTGCGCTGTTGACTGCTAAGTGAGAAGTTATGGGCTGTATATATAGCGCCTATTAGAGAATAACTAAGTGCATTAAAAATATAATCTCTAGGCTAAGTAGTTTGAAGGGAGCGCGCTTGTCAGCAACAATTTAGTATCATAAGACATTGAGTAAGAGAAGTAGGTAGGATATACGTTAACTTGGAACTGGACATATACCTACATTGAGACCAGTTATACAAACCCAGAAAGCACATTTGTAGTGAAACTATCTGCTGTGCACTCTATTTAGGGCAATGAGTATAAGCAGCTAAATAATATGCTCTGAAGCACAAGAGGACCTATCGTGCTGATATGGGGTATACCTATACATAGCTCTCAGAGTTAATGCTAACTGGGGTATCTGGGTGGGTAATACACTATGCTTCTGACACTGCCACTTTGGTTCTATCAAACTTATATGTTATCTTAATGTGAGCGGCATTAACTCAGTGTCCATCGAGTGTAAACAGGCAAACAGTTACACACATCCTACATCAAAACAATAAACAGCTATGTATAAAGAGACAACAAAAGGTGACATGCGTATGGTGCTGTAATCAGTCCCCAACTTAGGCAATGTCTCATTCAAGTCTTTCTCAATAGTCTTGTGCACACAAAAAAAAAAAGCAATCGATCTCCTCCTAGACTATGAAGTAGCCCCGTAGGCAAGAAAGGTCTCACCGGCTCAACAGTGCTGTATAGAGTCATCAGCCGATTCCAGCTGGGACCATGTGGTTGGGTAACAGGGACTGGAAATTCAGAAGGACAAACGCTACATATAACCTATGAAACATGCCTGTTGGTTTGCCCATTGCCTGAGCTCCACCGCTTGTCCCAAGTCTAATCCAAGTAGGGACATAGTGCAGGATTGTGAAGAGAGGCTTCTTAGAAATGATCCGTGGTATTGTCGCATCTAGCCGCACAGGACAGACTTTCTCACCGCTGCTTGCCATGGTCGCTGTGTCGGTATGCAGGGAGCTCTGCTGTGTTGGTCTGCTGGACGGCGTTATATGCAGGTAAGTGCCTCCCTGGTATGACCGGGCTAGTGTTGTTAAGTTACTCATCGCCTCGTTAGCGATCCGGTCCCCATTCCGCTCAGATCCAACCGCAGGAACAGCCTCTCTGAGATTCAGGAATGATGGGGCTAAATCCTACACTGCTTCATCCTTTGTAATCCCAGTGTGGCCTTTTGGGGAGTTCTCTTTTCCTAGCTTAGAAGCAAGGGGGATCTCCATCGGCATAGGTAGCTTTACTTCTTCCTGTGACTGGCCAACTTGCGCCAATGTATTCAGGTGTGCGTTGCCACCATAACTCCTTTTGATTAATAAGTGAAGGTTATGAAAGTGTTCCTCAAACATACATGATAGCTTCAGATAGCTGCCTCTCCATTGAAGAAGGGGATATCTTAGCTCTCAGTGGTTGCGGGAGTGAGAATCGCTCACTCTGTACCCGTGTGAACGGGGTGGGTGTTGAGGCCTTCCCTACGAGGGCCGCCATAGCCTCAACGGTCTGGACTAGACTGCAGGCAATACAGAAAAAGAGGCATCCAACAGCGCAGTGATCCTGACAGAGTCTTAATAAAGAAATGTAGGTACAAATTGTCAGATAATCCTCTTAATACATGGAGGATTGTATTATTCTAATGCACAGCTGCTAGTATTGCGACCGATCATGGCCGCTGCCCGGACACGCCCAAACATTTTCCTTTTAAGTTGTCTGACTAAGAGTTTCCCCTGTTTGTTGGCCCCCTCATAGAAAGTTTTTTTTAGAAATAATGCATTGCGTTTAGCTGTGACGCCTAGGTAGCAATTAAGTTCTGATCTTTTATGTTCTAGACTATCAAGAAGGGAGTGATCTTTAGGGAACTATTTGTGGATTTCATGGAGTTTATTTAGGTCTGTCTGTAAGGACGATAAATAGATTTGTTGCTGTTTAATGTTAGAGGTTTTAAGGGCTATTAAATCAACTCTGAGGAAGCATTTATGGACATTCCATACATGTTGAGGGCATATGTCGGCCGTGTTATTTATTTCAAAATAATCTTCAATGGACTTGGTTATTTGGATGCAAATTAAGGGATCTTTCAGGAGAGATTTGTCTAATTTCCAAGATCTTTCTTGTGTTCCCAGTGACGGTAAACTAAGGGTACAACTAATCATTGTGTGGTCAGACCAAGTAATAGGGTAAATTTCAGTGTGGGTGGTCTGGGCTAAACTAGTGAAATCTATTATCAGGTAATCTATTCTGGAATAAATTTGGTGTGGGTGAGAAAAGAAGGTGTAGTCTTTAGTATTTGAGTGGTAAATGCGCCAGGCATCATAAATAGCTAAGTTGGACAAGTTAGATTTTATAAAATTTAATGTTTTGTTTGAGATTGATGACCGCCCAGAGGAGATATCTATTATAGGGTCAAGGGCAATGTTAAAATCTTCACCAACTATTAAGCTACCTTTAGTGGATTCCAGTATCTTATTACAAATATGTTGGAAAAAGCGGAGAGAGTCTGAGCTTGGCACAAATATTGGCTAGGGTGATCCTTTTATTGTGGAGGGTCTCTGAAATAATCAGATAGCTCCCCTCCTTATCTTTGGTGATAGTATTAACCTTAAAGGGAATGGACTTGTTAATTATTATACATACTCCATTGTGTTTAGTAGCATTTGAGGCTAAATAGGCTGGACCAAACTTTCTTAATGAGGGATGAGGTTTGTGGCCTCGTTTAAAGTGGGTTTCCTGAAGCATAACAATGTGACATTTAAGCCTTTTGTTATCTCTTAGGGCAATAGAGCGTTTCTGAGGGATATTGAACCCCATAACATTATGTGAGAGGATTTTAAGTTCACATGGATACATTGACATAGTTATGTAATGAGGCGCAAGTAAGTTCAAATAACAAGGCACGTTCATATAAAAATAACAATTCAAAAACTGATATCAGTGAAGGCATGACATGAGATACGCTTGAAACATTATACAAGGCAAAAAGGAAGAAAGCTAAACAGTAGCTTGAAATAGTGAGTGTACTTTCAGAATTATACACCTTATTGGGGGAATGAGTGATGTCGTATTTTGCTCTTCTAGAGATAGCAAAGAGTATATGTGGGGTCGAGATAGAATCCTGTAAAAAGGAAAAATTATTGTTTACAGATCCTAAGGATTGTAAGATTCTTGCAGAGGAGAAGCTTTGAGAACTGAACCTGCTGTGTTGCCTATTAGTCAGGGAAGGTAACTCTCAACTTCCTGTGGGGCAAGCATGGTTGATAACAGCAGAGAAAACAATAGTAACAACAATATTAAAAAACTTAAAAATAATAATAACTGAACATAAATGCAAGTAAGTATGAATAATACAACAATAACATAGCTACTTGAGCAGTAGCCTTAAGATAACATGTATTGTCATCTCAGGTCTTACCCAATACCAAAGCCCTTGGTATCTGAATTGTGAAGAAAGATTATGGGAAATAAGTGTTCTTGTATTAGTATCAGTTTTGGAGACTCATATCCCAAGACTTTGTTTTTAACGAGAAAGTTATAGTCCGGTAATTAAGAATGGTCCGAGGATGAGGAATCCGTCTTCTTTAGGGAGGAATCTGTCTTCCTTCATTTAGATTGTGCCTTATTCCATAGTGGTCATTGTGCTTTAGGAAACTCTTTTCCCGAATCTTGCTGAGAGGTGGGAATATTCAGTACATTGTCCATTGGGGGAACAATGGTAATGTTCAGTTGTTTCGCCAGATTGTCTAAGTCATGGAAGTTTTAGAAATTATTAAATTGAATGGAAATCCCCAGCAATATCTAATGTTATGTTCTTGTAGTGCTTTGGTAATAAATTTGACCTCTCTTCTCCTCTGAGTTGTTTGTGGGCTGAGCTCTTGATAGATTTGCAGGCTGTGATCTTTGAAAGAGATGGATTGTCTTAATCTCGCTGCATGCCAAAGCTCCTCTTTGGTGGTAAATTTAAAAGATCTCAGAATCATATCTCTTGGATGAGCAGGAAGTTTAGAGGGAGGTCTGAGTGAATCTGTTCAATATCATCATTTTGAAGAGGAGTTGATCTCCGGGATAGGAAGAGGAAGAGGTCTTTTATGTAGTGTTTTAGTTGTTCTTGCAAAACTTCCTCAGGAATATCTCTAATGCTAAAATTATTTCTTCGTCCATGATTGTCAAGATCCTCAATTTTTTCCTGTAAGAATTGTACCATGGAGTCGTGAATCGATAGCTGGTGTGTGTTTGAGCTTACCAGCATATTTAAATCATCCTGGCCCTCCTCTAGGTAGTTAATCCGTGAACCAATATCATTTAAATCTTTCTTGAGATCTCTCATCTATTCCTTAATAAACGATTTTAGGGATTCTAGGTCAGACTTTGAAGTCAGATCAGCAATTTGTGATTGCAGTACAAGTAAAGGGTCATGCTGTAAAGGGGCACTAAACTGCTGAGTACAACCACAGTAGAGTGGTTACTACTGAGCATGCTATTGTTTCTTCTCCTGAACCTGCAGCTCTTTTTAAAGTTGTTCTCTTATTTAACCCACTACAGAATCCAGCTTGTAAAGCTCTGCATTTTACACTGGGTGCCGCCATCTTGTAGTGCTTGTATTGTTGCTGATATTATTGATTATACTAAAGGTTTCTTAACAGTTGTACCTTTCACTATAGTCTAACTCACATAATAGAGAGTTAAAGCATTACTTTTTTGCTGTTTTTTAGCACAGTTTAAAAGTTACATAACAGATATAAAAAGCCATCAGGTAAACATATAGAAAAATGCAGCTGCTGTAAAAATGTACAGCTCCCGCTTCTTACTGAACCTGCGAAACTGAAGTGCATTATACAACTTGTCAAAAAAGACAACATTGTCACTGATCTGTGAATATGCCCTGCTACTTTCACAGAATTTAAAAATACCTAAGCTCCAAGAGGGCGGTGCCCAGTGTGAAGATGCACAGACTGATACATGTAAGGGGTTAAAATAAGAATTTGAAGAGAGCTGCAGGCACAGGATTAAAAACAACAGCATGGTGAGCAGTAACCCTGTTTCTGTTGTTGTACCCAGCAGTTTTTTTTTTTTTTATTTTCATAGCTTTATTGAAGAATAAGCAGAAAACAAACAAAATGCGTACATCAAAAGACATGAGATACAAAAAAGATACATGTACAAGTGACTCTGTGGAGTCCAATAGGGTACAAAAAGATATAGTATCCATGAATTTGTGACCTTAAGTAGAAATTAGTTAAATCTGATAGCTCATTCATGCTCGTCTCGATGTACCATAACAGCATAATATTTATAAGACAAATTTAGTCAGAAAAGATAATAGAGCTTTGGGCATGGGGGAACTTTCAGGCCCATACCCAAGGAAAGAAGAAAAGGGAGAGATAAGTGTAAAGGAGGGGGGGAAGGAAGGGGGAGAAAGTAGGGGAAGAAAAAAAAAAAAAAAAAAAAAGGGGGAGGGGGTGGGAGGGAAACCAGACTCATCTCCCAGAGGGAGGAGGGGGTGTAAAGCCACACCACAGGTAACAGAGTTACTAAACCGCTTCAATCTGTAAGGGCTCCAGGCCCTCTCCGTTTCCACATCTCCAACATGTATTCGTGGATTTCTATCCTTTCATCTCTCATATATCTAAATCTCTCTAGTTGAAGGTATCTATTTACTTGGTCGGCCCACTCTCTAAGTGTAGGCACATTCGCACTTTTCCAATTTTTGGGGACAAGGGATTTTGCACTGTTGAGCATTAAATAAAAAAGGTATTTTGTGGCCTTGTCTTTAAATTTGGGAAGGTCGTGGAACAAAAGGAGACCAGGTGACCTGGGCAGGGAGGTCTCAACGACCCCTTCCATGGCAGACAGCACCAAATGCCAGTATGTTTTAATGGAATCACATCTCCACCAGATGTGTAAAAGGGTACCTGATTCACCACAGCCTCTCCAGCATTTCCCGTCTGTTTGCTTATATATTTTCTGTAATCTGGCAGGGGTTAGATACCATCCAGATAAATATTTGAAGTTGGACTCCAATACTTTTGCTGAGACCGATGTCTTTGCATGTGCTCTGAATATCTTCCCCCAGTCTTTGTCTGTCAGGGGTTTGTTAAGTTCCCTGTTCCATTGTCGAGTGTAGGTAGGCAGGGGGGTGTCAGCGTGGGAGGAGAGCAATCAGTAGGCAATGGAGATCATATGTTTTGGAGTGTGCGGTAGCAGGCACAGGGATTCGAAGGTAGTAGGGTTCCTAGTGATATTATGTGGTTTTTTATGTGTCGTCAGGTAATGCTGGATTTGGGTATAGAAGTACCAGGAAAGAGCAAGGCCAGAACCCTCCCATTCAGTCCTATTTCTAAGTTGGCCGTCTGTAATGAGTCGATGGAAGGAAACCTGTGACACCTGTGATCTGTCCATTCCCACTCTTTGCATGCAAGTAAAGGGTATGTCGGAGTTGTCTAGGAAAGGTGTAAGAGGTGAAGGGTATGTAGAGATGTGTGGGTATTCCACTAGCAATCTGTCCCACCCTGCAAAAAATTCCCTGAGAAAGGGGTAACTACTGATAAGTTTCGGTCTGGACTTAGGCGATAACCACCCCAACAACCCAGTGTTCTGTTTACCCAAAATTACTCCACAGATTTGAACCCAGGTTTTATCATGAGCATTATGACACCACTCCACCTGATGTTGTAAGAGGATGGCGCTTTTGTAGTAAGCCAGATTAGGCACGCCCAGGCCCCCCCTGTCTTTTGACAAATATAGGGTCTTCCGAGCTATTCTTGGTCTTCCCCCCCTCCATATGAATTCCTCTAGTACGTTTTGTAATTTATGCAAAAAATGGGACGGTAAGGGGATTGGGAGAGTTTGGAGATAGTACAGTATTCTGGGCAAAATGTTCATTTTGATAATACTTATTCTCCCAAGCCACGAAATGGGCTTGTTTCTCCACGAGGAGAGATCACCTGTAATCGCAGTAAGCAGGCTAGTGTAGTTTGCCTCAAAAAGTCCCTCTGCAGACGGGGTGAGGTTAATCCCTAAGTATTTTAATTTGCGTGTCTGGATGCGTAAGGGGCGTAAGGGGCATAGGGAAGATAGTTGGCTAAGTTCTGATGGGGGGGAGGTTGATATTTAGAATTTCAGATTTGTTTTTATTTAAATGAAAGTTCGAATGCCTACCATATTCCTCAAATTCTCGTAAGGCCTCAGGTAAGGACCTACAAGGGTCAGTCAACGACATCAGGACATCGTCCGCGTACATGGACAACTTGTGTTCTTTGTCCCCAATCTTGATTCCTTCAATCTTGATATTGTTTCTGATTCTTTGGGCCAGAACCTCCATCACTAGCACAAATAGCAATGGCGATAGAGGGCACCCTTGCCTGGTGCCATTTGTTATGCTGAATGTGTCAGAAAGGATATTGTTAACCCTGATCTGTGCTGAGGGGGCTGTATCAAGGGAGAAGATTCTGCGTGTGAAGGTCCGGCCAAACCCCATCTTCGACAGGACCACCGCCAGAAATTGCCAGCTGATCCTGTCGAAGGTTTTCTCGGCATCCGTTGATACCAAGACCGCCGGAATCTTATTTAACTGGGCAAAGTTTCCAAGGAGGGTTGCTTTTATGGTATTATCCCTGGCCTCGCGACCAGGGACAAACCCCACCTGGTCAGGTGATATTAAATTGGGTAGGAATTTATTTAATCTAGTTGAGAGGATTTTTGCGTATATCTTGATATCCACATTAAGGAGGGAAATTGGGCGGAAGTTTTCTGGCTTGTTAGTCGGTTTGCCTGGCTTTGGAATGGTCGTTATATGGGCTAAAAGCATGGAGGGAGGGAAGCCCCGAGAGGTATCTATAGAATTGAATAGGCAGGCCAAGTGGGGGGCCAAAACTGTTTTGTAAATTTTATAGTACTTAACCCCAAAACCATCTGGGCCTGGGCTTTTGCCAGAGGGCAAATCCTCAATAGTATGCAATACTTCCTCAGTGGAAATAGGAGCATCCAAAGCCGCTGCCTCTGTCTGCGACAGGGTGGGTAAAGTGACCGAGTTCAGATATAGGTTCATATCAGGGGGGCTGTCCGTAGTCGCCCCCCGATGGGAGGCAAGGGGAGTCCTTCAAATTATACAGGCCGGAATAGTATGTCCTTAGGGTTTCAGCTATGCCAGCACTACTTGTGTGTGTGTTGTTTAGTTTGTCGACTAAGGAATGAATATGTGATTTCAAGGACTTTCTCTTGATGGCTCGCGCCAGCAGTTTCCCGGGTTTGTCGCCAAACTCATAGTATTTTTGTTGGGTCCTAAGTGCCATTTTCTGGTGTTCTATCGTGTGGATGTCTTGGATGTCTTTCCTAGCTTGTGTCAGTGCGGAGAGGGTGGAATTGTCTTTAGGGTCTTTTTTGTGTTTAATTTCTAAGTCTCTAATGGTAGATAAAAGGGAAGAGTACTTAACCCTGGTCTGTCGTGCCAGAATGGCTTTTTGTTTGATCAATTCCCCCCTCAGGACGCATTTATGGGCCTCCCATATTGTTTGTTTGGAGATTTCAGGTGTGACGTTCAGAGTAAAATAGTCAGTCAGAGTGTTTTCAATCTTACTTCTGATTAATTGGTTGTTGAGCATAAAATCGTTGAATTTCCAAATAAAGGGCCGGTCAGGTGTTGCAGGCCATCTCAATCTACATAGTACCGGGGCATGGTCTGACCAGGTCATGGGCAGGATCTGGGTGTTCAGTACTGATGCTAGTGTTGACTGGTCTGTGAATATATAGTCTATTCTGGTGTATATGTTGTGGGGATGTGAAAAGAATGTATAGTCTCGTCTTGTAGGGTATTGGGTGCACCATGTATCGTGAACTGCTAGGTCCTTTAATCTACTGTTGCACTGTTTGATGATTCTTTGTGGGACAGAGGCCACCCCCCTGGAGGTATCCAGTTGAGGGTCCAATGGCAAATTTAAGTCTCCCGCTAGGAGTAACGCTCCCTGCAGCAGGTCCAATATTTTGTTAGTGAGTATTGACATAAATTTATGTTGGTTTTGATTGGGAAAGTATGCGTTAGCGAGAGTGACTGGGCGGCCATGTAGGGTGCCTACAACTATTAAATAGCGGCCATCTGGGTCCTTGTCTACCTGTTGTGCAATAAATGGTGTTGAGTGATGGATGAGTATCCCCACTCCGTTCTTTTTAGAGGGGCCAGATGCAAAAAAGGTTTGGGGGAATTTGGAGTATAGCCAATTCGGTTCCCTACCCCTTTTGAAGTGTGTCTCCTGTAAGAGTAAAATGTCGCAGTGAAGTCTAGTAGCATCTCTTAGTAGGTGAGACCTCTTCTCCGGGATATTAATACCTTTAACATTTAGGGACATGATGGACAGATTATGGGCTGTCTGGGAAACCATTTTGTACCTGTGGGTTCTGTTGGTAATGTGGGTCCGAAAAAAAAAAAAAAAAAAAAGGGGGAGGGGGGGGGGGGGGGGGGGGGAGAGGGAAAGAAGAGAAGGAGGGGGAGAAAGGGGAAAAGTAAAGAGTTAAGTGAAAGGTAAGAGGTTAGTTTAGAGAAGAAACAGAATATTAATAGTGTGAAAAGAACTGAAGAGAGATAAACTTATACTATTCCTCCAGCCCGTGAGAAAAGAGGGCAGGAGGACAAAGCAAAGTAAGTGTGGGGTCAGTATCTCCACACCCGGTCAATAAGCAAATATAACATATAATTAAAAAATCAACATTGAATGATTGAAGAACATCTACAATTGTAGAAACAGATACAACATTTTTCGGAAAAAGAAAGCCTGAGGGACAGTAACATTTACAATAACAGGTGCAACGCCTGTTAAGTACGGGGCCGTGGGGGGTAAAAGCTAGACTAGTGAGAAGGTTCCTCTGAAAGGGGATTCCAGTGCCCGTACTTATGGCCTAGATATGTAGGATATCTCCAGAGGGATCGGGCGTAAGGCCCGTCCCCCAGTGTCCTCTTTTAACTTGGGTAAAAGCCCATACATGATTGGGGGAAGCTAGACATGGCCCTTTCTCGGATGGTTAGGAGATGGGAGTGTAATATATCCCAATGGTTTAACTGCCTGAGGAACAAGGTGAGTGATAATATATAGATTAAACTTTAATACTGTATGGGCACTGGTTGTAAGGTCATACTGGGCAGGTCGCAGGGGAGTTAAGCGTACCAGAAGTTGGTGTTATGTACATATCAAGTTGCTGGGCATGTATAAAGCTTTCATCTGATAGATCAAGAGAACTGGAAGGAATGTGTCCATAGAAATCAAAGTCCAATTGGTGTTAAACTAAGGATAATCAACATACTTGTGAGATTGAAAAGAACGTCTTAATGGGCCTCCAGCCCTCACTCAAGCATGAAAGGGTCATCATACAAGGGGCATCATCAGACTGTCAAACATGGTAAGTTTCAACCTAAATAACTGTAAGGGAAAAAAGAACAAATAACAAGCAACCAAGAACATTTAGATCCAAGGCATACAGTATGTAGCGATCCCCCTAGTATAGTCAGTGCAGTGGGGAAAAAATGACAGTCATTACCCCTGAAATAATGCACCAAGACGATGAAGTCTCAAAAAGAATGGCTTATTCAGGTGACCCTAGTGCGAGAGGAGTCTCCCGAGCTTTGGGAAGGAGAGTCTTGAGAAGAAGCCCCTGAAGGCTCCGGTTGTTGGATATTTACATCAAGTGTCCTGCAAAACTCGGGTAGATCAGATGGGGACTTATATATGGCCTGAGCGCCATTCCTGGAGGCCACCAAGCAGACGGGAAAACCCCATTTGTATTGTATTCCATTGGCCTGCAGCTCTGAGGTGATGAATTTAAGGTCCCTTCTTTTTTGTAGTGTGATTAGACTAAGATCAGAAAAGATCTGTAAGGGGATTCCTGCATGGGTGACATTTTTGATGTTCCTTGCTTTTGATGTAATTGTTTCCTTATCCTTATAGCTAAGGAATTTTACAATAATGTCCCTTGGCGGGGCCTTAGGTGGAGGTCTGGGTCTAAGGGCTCTATGGGCTCTTTCAATAGGTATGCTTGGCGACTCTGGCGTACCTTTCATCGTACGGAACAGGTCCTGCAGGTAGCCCTCCAAGGCCTTTGGAGAGACAGATTCAGGGACCCCCCTTATCCTTATATTGTTGCGACGCCCTCTATTGTCTAAGTCTTCAACTTTAGTGAGTAAAAACTGAATGTGTTCCTCGTGATCACTAATTAGTTGGGAGTTGGCATTAACTGTAGCTTGAAGGGTTTCATGTTTGGTTTCTAAGGTCTGCACACGCTGACTAACCTGGGTTATGTCCTTTTTTATGTCTCCAAATAGAGTCCTCATTTCTGAGAGGACTTTATCAATATCCTCTTTAGAGGAAATGGTGTTGAGGTCGTGTCTTGTAAGGTACATGTGCTGTTGTTGTTGTGGGGCATCTGCAAAGGGCGACTCAGTAGCCATGTGGGTGGGAGAGGGGGGCCCCGAGTCCGATGATTCTATGCTAGGTGGTGTAATCTTAAGGAAATTGGTAAGGCTGGTGGATTTGGCACCCTTTTCAAGTTTGGTATTGTTCTTTCTACTTGCCATGTTTGTCTAGGCACGCAGGTTGCCAATGCTCAATGTGGATTGCAGGGAGAGCGCAGTGTAATTCTGCAGCAGGCCTGATAATTTAGAACAGGCGGTTCAACTGATATAGGCCCAGTGATAATCTCACACTCACTCTGTTAACTGCCGTATATCTCACGTAGTGCGGAGTATATGTGACGACTTTTGGCCCAGTATAAGCCCAATTTAAAAGTTGTGCTGCGGCTCTTCTCAAAAAGCTGATGCTGTTATCCCCAATGAAGTCGGCTTCTGTGAGTATTCGACCGGCCTCCGTTAATGGTTTCTCAGCCTCTGTGATGATCGCCGTATGCTGTCTTCCTCCGTGATGCGGTGCAGCTGTCAGCAGCCAAAGCCGTTTAAGGTTAGGCCCAATGAGCGGCTCAATGTATCCCCCGCAGGGTCACTGTGTGAGTGTCACTTTGTCTTCTATGTGTAGTTAGAGTAGCGGGTTTGTCCCGCCAGCCGATTCGACTTCTCCGTATCGCAGTAGTGTGCTGATGTGGACCAGGCCTCAGTTTGAAAGCTCCGGTGTGGCGACAGAAAAAGCTCAGCCCCAGGATGTTTTCAGCCCTCAAAAAGGTGCAGGATGTTGTTTAGATAAGATCAGCTACAAAAGTTGTCAGATTCTAGAATGTTGATAGTGATTTATTAGATATTAACCGGGTGTGGAGCATCAGAGCCAAGTTTTATGCTGCCATTACCCTGCGTGGCCAGGCTCCGCCCCCCCTGTACCCAGCAGTTTAATGTCCCTTTAAGGGTTTATAAATATGGAGGAAAGGGTGAAAGAAACAGTAAATTAAACTTTATTTAGATAGTGCATGCAATTGTAATCAACCTTCCAATTTACTTTTTTTAATCATCCAAATTACTTCTTTCTCTTAGTATCCTTTGTTGAGAAACATAACTAGGTAGGTAAGGAAATCCAAGTTTTATTTGAAGGTTAAAAGGACAGGTCAAGCTAAATGTTCACTATTGAGATAGATTGTGCAATTTTAAACATCGTTCCAATGTACTTATATTTTCTAATTTGCATTGTTCCCTTGGTATCCTTTCTTGAAAAGCATACCTAGGTAAACTTAGGAGCAGCAATTCACTACTGGGAGCTAGCTGTTGACTGGTGGCTGCATATTGATGCCTCTTATCTTTGGCTCACCTGTTCAGCAAGCTGCTGCTTTAATGCCAACAGAATAAAGCAAATTTAATAATAGAATTGGAAAGTTGTTTTAGATCTTATGCTTAATCTGAATAATGATAATTAATCTGAAAGAAATATATGTTTGTTGCCATTGGCTCATTCAATGTGGTCAGCTTGCTCCAGTAGTGCATTGCTGCTCCTTCAACATATTATACCAGGAGAAAGTTGGAAATATGATAATAGAAGAAAATTGGAAATTTGCTTAAAATTTGGGTTTCATGTCCATTTAATAAGAAAACAAAAATGTTTGATGTAAAGGAATAAGGTATAGGACAGGTTCAGGTACAGAAAAGGGTCAAGTGAGTAGGGTAAATAACTTATGAAAAAAGGCTAATATGTGCAATTCAACTAGAAAAGAAAGTTTATTTCAAAGAAATAAATGAAAAAGGCAGAGTTTTGCGTTAGAGGCTATGCAGTGCTAACGAGCAGTTTTGTCTCACTGCTCACTTACCTACAGCGCTGGTATTATGAGTTTTGAGAAACCGTCGTTAAAAGGCAAGAAGTGAGCGTTGAGCAACATTTTGCTCATTACCGCACTACAATACCAGCTCTGCTTAAGTCAGCAGTGAGCTGGTCGTGAGCTGGTCGTACATGCTCGAGCACGATTTCCCTATAGGAATCAACGGGGAGAGCTGCCGGAGAAAAAGTCTAACACCTGCAAAAAAGCAGCGTAAAACTCACTAATGCAGCCCCATTGATTCCTATGGGGTAATAAAAGTTATATCTACAAATAACACCCTAACATGAACCCCTAGTCTAAACACCCCTAATATTACACTTATTAACCCCTAATATGCCGCCCCTGACATCGCCGACACCTACATTATAATTATTATCCCCTAATATGCCGCTCCGGACACAGCAGCCACCTACATTATATGTATTAACCCCTAATCTGCCACCCCCAATGTCGCCGCAAACCTACCTACATTTATTAACCCCTAATCTGCCGCCCCCAACGTTGCCGCCACTATATTAAAGTTATTAACCCCTAAACCTAAGTCTAACCCTAACACCCCCTAACTTAAATATAATTACAATAAATCTAAATAAATATTACTATCATTAACTAACTAATTCCTATTTAAAACTAAATACTTACCTATAAAATAAACCCTAAACTAGCTACAATATAACTAATAGTTACATTGTAGCTATTTTAGGGTTTATTTTTATTTTACAGGCAAATTTGTATTTATTTTAACTAGATAGAATAGTTATTAAATAGTTATTAACTATTTAATAACTACCTAGCTAAAATAAAACCTAACCTAAGTTACACTAACACATAACACTAAACTATAATTAAATAAATTAACTAAATTAAATACAATTACTTAAATTAAATTAGCTAAAGTACAAAAAAAACCCCACTAAATTACAGAAAATAATAAACAAATTACAGATATTTAAACTAATTACACCTAATCTAATAGCCCTATTAAAATAAAAAAGCCCCACAAAATAAAAAAAACCCTAGCCAAAACTAGACTACCAATAGCCCTTAAAAGGGCCTTTTGCAGGGCATTGCCCCAAAGTAATCAGCTCTTTTACCTATAAAAAAAATACAAATGACCCCCCAACAGTAAAACCCACCACCCACACAACCAACCCCCAAATAAAATACTATCTAAAAAAACCTAAGCTCCCCATTGCCCTGAAAAGGGCATTTGGATGGGCATTGCCCTTAAAAGGGCAGTTAGCTCTTTTACAGGCACAAAGTCCCTAACCTGAAAATAAAACCCACCCAATACACCCTTAAAAAAACCTAACACTATCCCCTTGAAGATCGACTTACCGGGAGAAGTCTTCATCCAAGCCGGGCCGAAGTCCTCAACAAAGAAGTCTTCATCCAGACGGCATCTTCTATCTTCATCCATCCAACGCGGAGCATCCTCTTCATCCGACAACTAAAGATGAATGAAGGTACCTTTAAGTGATGTCATCCAAGATGATGTCCCTTAGATTCCGATTGGCTGATCCGCCAATAGGATTGAGCTCGCATTCTATTGGCTGTTCCAACCATTTTTTTAACCCCTAATCTGCCGACCGCCACCTACGTTATACTTATGTACCCCTAATCTGCTGCCCCTAACACCGCGGACCCCTATATTATATTTATTAACCCCTAACCTGCCCCCCACAACGTCGCCGCCAACTACCTACAATAATTAACCCCTAATCTGCCGACCGCAAAGCGCCGCCACCTACATTATAGCTATGTACCCCTAATCTGCTGCCCCTAACACCGCCGACCCCTATATGATATTTATTAACCCCTAATCTGCCCCCCACAACGTCGCCTCCACCTGCCTACACTTATTAACCCCTAATCTGCCGACCGGACCGCACCGCTACTATAATAAAGTTATTATCCACTAATCCGCATCACTAACCCTATAATAAATATTATTAACCCCTAATCTGCCCTCCCTAACATCGCCGACACCTAACTTCAAACATTAACCCCTAATCTGCCGACCGGAACTCACCGCTATTCTAATAAATGTATTAACCCCTAAAGCTAAGTCTAACCCTAACACTAACACCCCCCTAAATTAAATATAATTTTAATCTAACGAAATTAATTAACTCTTATTAAATAAATTATTCCTATTTAAAATTAAATACTTACCTGTAAAATAAATCCTAATATAGCTACAATATAAATTATAATTACATTGTAGCTATTTTAGGATTAATATTTATTTTACAGGCAACTTTGTAATTATTTTAACCATGTACAATAGCTATTAAATAGTTAAGAACTATTTAATAGTTACCTAGTTAAAATAATTACAAAATTACCTGTAAAATAAATCCTAACCTAAGTTACAATTAAACCTAACACTATACTATCATTAAATTAATTAAATAAAATACCTAAAATTACCTACAATTAAACCTAACACTACACTATCAATAAATTAATTAAATACAATATGTACAAATAACTACAATGAAATAAACTAACTAAAGTACAAAAAATAAAAAAGAACTAAGTTACAAAAAATAAAAAAATATTTACAAACATAAGAAAAATATTACAACAATTTTAAACTAATTACACCTACTCTAAGCCCCCTGATAAAATAACAAAGACCCCCAAAATAAAAAATGCCCTACCCTATTCTAAATTACTAAAGTTCAAAGCTCTTTTACCTTACCAGCCCTGAACAGGGCCCTTTGTGGGGCATGCCCCAAGAAGTTCAGCTCTTTTGCCTGTAAAAAAAAACATACAATACCCCCCCCCCCCCAACATTACAACCCACCACCCACATACCCCTAATCTAACCCAAACCCCCCTTAAATAAACCTAACACTAAGCCCCTGAAGATCATCCTACCTTGTCTTCACCTCACCAGGTATCACCTATCCGTCCTGGCTCCAAAATCTTCATCCAACTCAAGCGGGGACTGGCGATCCATCATCCGGTGGCTGAAGAGGTCCAAAAGAGGCTCCAAAGTCTTCATCCTATCCGGGAAGAAGAGTAGATCCGGACCGGCAACCATCATCTTCCAAGCAGCATCTTCTATCTTCATCCGATGAGGACCGGCTCCATCATGAAGACCTCCAACGCGGACCCATCTTCATCCGGCGATGTCCGGATGAATTCCGGATTGATTCCAATCGGAATTAAGGTAGGAAAATTCTGATTGGCTGATGGAATCAGCCAATCAGAATCAAGCTCAATCCTATTGGCTGATCCGATCAGCCAATCAGATTGAGCTCGCATTCTATTGGCGTCCCTCGAATTCCGATTGGCTGATCGGAACAGCCAATAGAATGCGAGCTCAATCTGATTGGCTGATCGGATCAGCCAATAGGATTGAGCTTGATTCTGATTGGCTGATTCCATCAGCCAATCAGAATTTTCCTACCTTAATTCCGATTGGCTGATAGAATCCTATCAGCCAATCGGAATTCGAGGGACGCCATCTTGGATGACGTCCCTTAAAGGAACCTTCATTCGGCTAGTAGGCGTCGGGAGAAGAGGATGTTCCGCGTCGGATGGAAGATAATGGCTCCCGAAGAAAGAAGATTGAAGATGCCGTTGATAGAAGACTTCATCCGGATCATGGACCTCTTCAGCTCCCGCTTGGATGAAGACTTCATCCGGATCATGGACCTCTTCAGCTCCTGCTTGGATGAAGACTTCAGCCGGATCATGGACCTCTTCAGCCCCCCGCTTGGGCTTGGATCAGGACATCGGAGGAGCTCTTCAGGACGGATCGGTGAACCTGGTATGGTGAAGATAAGGTAGGAAGATCTTCAGGGGCTTAGTGTTAGGTTTATTTAAGGGGGGTTTGGGTTAGATTAGGGGTATGTGGGTGGTGGGTTGTAATGTTGGGGGGGGTATTGTATGTTTTTTTTACAGGCAAAAGAGCTGAACTTCTTGGGGCATGCCCCGCAAAGGGCCCTGTTCAGGGCTGGTAAGGTAAAAGAGCTTTGAACTTTAGTAATTTAGAATAGGGTAGGGCATTTTTTTATTTTGGGGGTCTCTGTTATTTTATTAGGGGGCTTAGAGTAGGTGTAATTAGTTTAAAATTGTTGTAATATTTTTCTTATGTTTGTAGATATTTTTTTATTTTTTGTAACTTCGTTCTTTTTTTATTTTTTGCACTTTAGTTAGTTTATTTCATTGTAGTTATTTGTAGATATTGTATTTAATTAATTTATTGATAGTATAGTGTTAGGTTTAATTGTAACTTAGGTTAGGATTTATTTTACAGGTAATGTTGTAATTATTTTAACTAGGTAACTATTAAATAGTTCTTAACTATTTAATAGCTATTGTACCTGGTTAAAATAAATACAAAGTTACCTGTAAAATAAATATTAATCCTAAAATAGCTACAATGTAATTATAATTTATATTGTAGCTATATTAGGATTTATTTTACAGGTAAGTATTTAGCTTTAAATAGGAATAATTTATTTAATAAGAGTTAATTAATTTCGTTAGATTAAAATTATATTTAACTTAGGGGGGTGTTAGTGTTAGGGTTAGACTTAGCTTTAGGGGTTAATACATTTATTAGAATAGCGGTGAGCTCCGGTCGGCAGATTAGGGGTTAATAATTGAAGTTAGGTGTCGGCGATGTTAGGGAGGGCAGATTAGGGTTTAATACTATTTATTATAGGGTTAGTGAGGCGGATTAGGGGTTAATAACTTTATTATGATAGCGGTGCGGTCCGCTCAGCAGATTAGGGGTTAATAAGTGTAGGCAGGTGGAGGCGACGTTGTGGGGGGCAGATTAGGGGTTAATAAATATAATATAGGGGTCGGCGGTGTTAGGGGCAGCAGATTAGGGATACATAAGGATAATGTAAGTAGCGGCGGTTTACGGAGCGGCAGATTAGGGGTTAAAAATAATATGCAGGGGTCAGCGATAGCGGGGGCGGCAGATTAGAGGTTAATAAGTGTAAGGTTAGGGGTGTTTAGACTCGGGGTACATGTTAGGGTGTTAGGTGCAGACGTAGGAAGTGTTTCCGCATAGCAAACAATGGGGCTGCGTTAGGAGCTGAACGCGGCTTTTTTGCAGGTGTTAGTTTTTTTTTCAGCTCAAACAGCCCCATTGTTTCCTATGGGGGAATCGTGCACGAGCACGTTTTTGAGGCTGGCCGCTTGCATAAGCAACTCTGGTATCAAGAGTTGAAGCTGCGTTAAATATGCTCTACGCTCCTTTTTTGGAGCCTAACACAGCCTTTATGTGGACTCTCAATACCAGAGTTATTTTTATGGTGCGGCCAGAAAAAAGCCGGCGTTAGCTACGCGGGTCCTTACCGACAAAACTCTAAATCTAGCCGTTAATGAGAGGACGTGTTGTGTTTTTGCTCCTGACATTAATAGGAAAAACATAGCTAGGCTAGTGTATTTACAGTCCAGAAGGACTCCACTCATCTCTGCTGCAAGCACAGCACCCCAAAAGCCCTTTTTAGGGCTATATTTCGTGCCGTTTTTTTTTTTTTTTGGTCGTTTTTTTTTATTAGCATTTGCCTGGCTTTCAGCTGTGTGTTTAAGGCTCACAACATATGCTGTGACTACTGCCACCACTGATATCTCCCTAACAACATTAGTTTAAATTTAACTAACCCAAAAATATAATTATTTTTCTAGTGTAATTTTTTTTCATTTTCTATCAGGCCAGTGTCACACAGCATATACTCTGGTTCATTGCTCTGTGCCAGCCAGCAGCCACCAGTGTTAATATCCGTTTATATCATTATTTTTAATTTAAAAAAAAAAACACAAAAAAATATTTTTCTAGTGTAATCTAATTACATTTACTATCATGCCTGTGTCTGTCAGGCTCACTCAGCATTAATATACCTCTTTTTTTTCAGTCTTTTGGTTAATTGGTCTGTGCCAGGCAGCCACCCAGCACTCATATCTATTCTCCTTCACCTTAATTTTAATATATAAAAAAAAAAAGTTTAAATTTGTTTGCTAGTGTAATTTAATATAATTTTCTATCCGGCCTGTGTGTTTTGCTGACATAGAGAGCCTACTGTGTTTACTTGCTGCCCTCCCTAGTCTATGAGCCACGACTCATATGTGTTTAACCTTTTTTTAATTCCCCCCCCCCAAAAAAAATAATTTCAATCATTTTTCACGTGTAATCTAATAGTATTTTCTATCAGGCATGTGTGTATCCGACTTACAGAGCCTACTGTTTTTAATAGCTGCCCTTCCAAGGCTATCAGCCACGACTCATATGTATGTGCTTAACCTATTTCTTTAAATTGCCAAAAAAAGTCTTTAAATCATTATGCTAGTGTAATCTAATTGTATTTTCTATCAGGCCTGTGTCTAACTGTCTATCTGACTTACACAGCATACTTTTGTTATAATTGCTGCCCTACGTAGCAGCCAGCCAGTGCGACCACTCATAGAGTCATATGTGCATTGCACTTCTTAACATAATTTTAATATAAAAATCTAAAATTTTAAAATATTTTGCTTGTGTAATGTAACTTAATTTTCTATCAGTCCTGTGTTTTTGTCACTTACACAGCATACTGTGTTAAATTGCTGCCCTACCTACCATCCAAGACTCATATCTGCCAGCCTGTCTGCCAGGCCCAAGTAGCCAATTAGTGGCACCAATCACAATTCTTGTAACAGTAATTAAAAAAAAAAAAAAAACATAATTTTTTGGACTGCAAATATTCAGTCTCCTAGTGCCATTGAATTTCATTTACCTCCTGCCTGCCACTGCCAGCCTTTTGTGCCAGGCCGTCTAGCCAACTATTTACACCAATCATAATTGCTGTCACAGACAGCATAGTTATTAATTTAAATAAAATTTTTTTTTAGTGTTGATCTTAATCCTCAGTTTGCTCGTGCCCTAGAATTGCACTTTTCTACAGCCTTCCAAGCCTGTGTGCCAGGCCTACTTAAAAAATATTTACACCAATCATATTTGTTGTGACAGTATTCTAATAATTAAAAATTTAATTTTTTGGTAATAGTTGCTGTGATTTGAATCCTCAGTTTGCTGGTGCCATTGAATAGCACTTTCCTCCTGCCTTGCAGCCTGCTGTGAGCCAGGCACACCTAGCCAATTGTTGCCAGCAATCATATTTCTGTTAACAGTATTGCAAAAATTGTCAATCATCACTGTTTAGACTGTCAGTAATCAGTCTCCTAGTGTCCTTGAATTGCATCTACCTCCTGCCTGCCATCCTTTTGTGCCAGGCTGTCTTGCCAACTATTTACACCAATCCTAATTTTTTGTCCCAGTATAGTTACTAATTACAATTAAAAAAAATCTTGATTGTTGATGATCTTAATCCTCAGTTTGCTCGTGCCTTTGAATTGCACTTTTCTACAGCCTTCCAAGTCTGTGTGCCAGGCCTACTTAAAAAATATTTACACCAATCATATTTGTTGTGATAGTATTCTAATAATTAAAAATTAAAATTTTTGGTAATAGTTGCTGGGATTTGAATCCTCAGTTTGCTGGTGCCATTGAATAGCACTTTCCTCCTGCCTTGCAGCCTGCTGTGAGCCAGGCACACCTAGCCAATTGTTGCCAGCAATCATATTTCTGTTAACAGTATTGCAAAAATTGTCAATCATCACTGTTTAGACTGTCAGTAATCAGTCTCCTAGTGTCCTTGAATTGCATCTACCTCCTGCCTGCCATCCTTTTGTGCCAGGCCGTCTTGCCAACTATTTACACCAATCCTAATTTTTTGTCACAGTATAGTTACTAATTACAATTAAAAAAATCTTGATTGTTGATGATCTTAATCCTCAGTTTGCTAGTGCCTTTGAATTGCACTTTTCTACAGCCTTCCAAGCCTGTGTGCCAGGCCTACTTAAAAAATATTTACACCAATCATATTTGTTGTGACAGTATTCTACTAATTAAAAATTAAAATATTTGGTAATAGTTGCTGTGATTTGAATCCTCAGTTTGCTGGTGCCATTGAATAGCACTTTCCTCCTGCCTTGCAGCCTGCTGTGAGCCAGGCCCACCTAGCCAATTGTTGCCAGCAATCATATTTCTGTTAACAGTATTGCAAAAATTGTCAATCATCACTGTTTAGACGGTCAGTAATCAGTCTCCTAGTGTCCTTGAATTGCATTTACCTCCTGCCTGCCATCCTTTTGTGCCAGGCCGTCTTGCCAACTATTTACACCAATCCTAATTTTTTGTCACAGTATAGTTACTAATTACAATTAAAAAAAATCTTGATTGTTGATGATCTTAATCCTCAGTTTGCTCGTGCCTTTGAATTGCACTTTTCTACAGCCTTCCAAGCCTGTGTGCCGGGCCTACTTAAAAAATATTTACACCAATCATATTTGTTGTGACAGTATTCTAATAATTAAAAATTAAATTTTTTGGTAATAGTTGCTGTGATTTGAATCCTCAGTTTGCTGGGTCCATTGAATAGCACTTTCCTCCTGCCTTGCAGCCTGCTGTGAGCCAGGCACACCTAGCCAATTGTTGCCTACAATCATATTTCTGTTAACAGTATTGCAAAAATTGTCAATCATCACTGTCTAGACTGTCAGTAATCATTCTCCTAGTGTCCTTGAATTGCATCTACCTCCTGCCTGCCATCCTTTTGTGCCAGGCCGTCTTGCAAACTATTTACACCAATCCTAATTTTTTGTCACAGTATTGTTACTAATTACAATTAAAAAAATCTTGATTGTTGATGATCTTAATCCTCAGTTTGGTCGTGCCTTTGAATTGCACTTTTCTACAGCCTTCCAAGCCTGTGTGCCGGGCCTACTTTTGCTGGGTCCATTGAATAGCACTTTCCTCCTGCCTTGCAGCCTGCTGTGAGCCAGGCAAACCTAGGCAATTGTTGCCAGCAATCATATTTCTGTTAACAGTATTGCAAAAATTGTCAATCATCACTGTTTAGACTGTCAGTAATCAGTCTCCTAGTGTCCTTGAATTGCATCTACCTCCTGCCTGCCATCCTTTTGTGCCAGGCCGTCTTGCCAACTATTTACACCAATCCTAATTTTTTGTCACAGTATAGTTACTAATTACAATTAAAAAAATCTTGATTGTTGATGATCTTAATCCTCAGTTTGCTCGTGTCTTTGAATTGCACTTTTCTACAGCCTTCCAAGCCTGTGTGCCGGGCCTACTTAAAAAATATTTACACCAATCATATTTGTTGTGACAGTATTCTAATAATTAAAAATTAAAATTTTTGGTAATAGTTGCTGGGATTTGAATCCTCAGTTTGCTGGTGCCATTGAATAGCACTTTCCTCCTGCCTTGCAGCCTGCTGTGAGCCTGGCCCACCTAGCCAATTGTTGTCAGCAATCATATTTCTGTTAACAGTATTGCAAAAATTGTCAATCATCACTGTTTTGACTGTCATTAATCAGTCTCCTAGTGTCCTTGAATTGCATCTACCTACTGCCTGCCATCCTTTTGTGCCAGGCCGTTTTGCCAACTATTTACACCAATCCTAATTGTTGTCACAGTATAGTTACTAATTAAAATTAAAAAAATCTTGATTGTTGATCTTAATCCTCATTTTGCTTGTGCCATTGAATTGCACTTTTCTACTGCCTGCCAGCCTGTGTGCCAGGCCCAACTATCCAATTAGTGCCAGCAATCATATTTCTTTTAACAGTATTGCAAAATTTGTCAATCAACACTGTTTTGACTGTCAATCTGCAGTCTACTAGTGCCCTTGAATTGCATTTTCCTCCTGCCTGTGTGCCAGTCCCAACTAGCCAATTAGTGCCACCACTCATATTTATTGTAACAGGATTGGAATTTTGGTTAATCATAACTGTTTGACTGTGATTCTTCAGTCTCCTAGTGCCATTGAATTGCAGTTTCCTTTCTCCCAGCGTGTGTGCCAGACAGGCCCATTTGCCAAATAGTGCCAAACAATCAAATTTGTTGCCACAGTACTAGTAATATTTCAAAAAATTAACAATTTGTGATTTTTAAAACATCTGTCTTTTTTGTTGTTGTCAGTCTCACAGCGTATTTAGTGCCCACTTTCACAGTGCCACCACTCAATTGGTGTAATAGTATTGTTAGTGTCCATTTAAAAAAAATGACAGGGAGAGGCAGGCCACCCCGCAGGTTCTGTGGTCGTGGTGCTGTGATTCCTTTAGACCCTACAAATATGCACATTGTTCAAACGCCGGGTGCCAGGGGGGATGCAAAAACTTCTGAGGAGGACCTAGTTGAATGGCTAACACAGGAAACCCAATCTTCTTCAGCTTCTGCTGCTAGTCCTCCTAACCTTGACGCACCATCTAAGTCCAGCTGTGCTTTGGGCAGGTCTCAAGTGACCAGTGCCACTCCGCCGCCTGTCGCCACCACCAACACTAGCACCACAGCCGCTTCACTTGATCTGTCACAGGAGTTATTGACACATCATTTGGAAGAAATGAGTGATGCGCAACCATCATTGACAGAGGATGTAGATAATAGTGATCAGTCTCAGTCAGGCAGCATTACTGACATGGAGGTACGGTGTGATGATGATGATGATGATGATGATGATGATGATGATGATAATGATGTTGTACCCGCTGCTGCTTCCTTTCTTGATGTTTCAGATACAAGTGAAGCAGTTGATGATGATGTGTCGGTGGATGTCACGTGGGTGCCTGCTAGAAGAGAAGAAGAAGAGGGGGAAAGTTCAGATGGGGAGACAGAGAGGAGGAGGAGGAGGAGACGATTTGGAAGTACGGGGAGGTCGTCTCAAGGAGCTAGTGGCACAGTCAGACAGCATGCATCGTCACCAGGGGTCAGCCAGACAGCCCGCCGACGCCCATCAACGCATGCTGTTGCCACCACCAGAATGCCGTCATTGCAGAGCTCAGCAGTGTGGCATTTTTTTTGTGTGTCTGCCTCTGACAACAGCGATGCCATTTGCAACCTGTGCGAAAAGAAACTGAGTCATGGGAAGTCCAACAGCCACCTAGGTACAACTGCTTTGTGAAGGCACATGGTCTCCCATTACAAAGGCCGATGGGAAGAACACATGAGTAGAAGCAGCACACAAAGTGAAAGCCGCCCTCCTCCTCCTGCTCCAGCATCTTCAGCCACGTCAACCAGTGCTGTCCTCCTTGCCCCCTCTCAACCATCCTCCACTCAGTCTCTCTTACGTAGCAGTTCCTGGTCATCTGCCCACAGTCAGGTGTCTGTCAAGGACATGTTTGAGCGTAAGAAGCCAATTTCTCAAAGTCACCCCCTTGCCCGGCGTCTGACAGCTGGCTTGTCTGAACTCTTAGCGTGCCAGCTTTTACCATACAAGCTTGGTGGAGTCTGATGCTTTCAAAAAATTTGTATCTATTGGGACACCGCAGTGGAAGGCACCTGGCAGAAATTTATTTTCACAAAAGGCAATCCCAAACCTGTACTCTGTTGTGAGAAAGGAAGTTATGGCATGTCTGGCACACAGCGTTGGGGCAAGGGTCCATATGACCACGGAAAGCTGGTCTGCAAAGCATGGTCAGGGCAGGTATATCACCTACACTGCGCATTGGGTAAACCTGCTGACTTCTGACAAGCATGGAATGCGTGGCTCTGCAGAAGAGTTGGTGACACCGCCACGACTTGCAGGCAGGCCTGCTGCTACCTCCTCTACTCCTCCTACTCCATCCTCTTCCATAACCTCTTCCTCGGCTGAGTCCTCTTCAACTTCTGCGTCTTGCTCCACATCTATGGCACCCCCCCTAGCTCCCCAGGTACTATGCTACATCCCGGGTACGGCAGTGTCACGCCGTCTTGGGGTTGACTTGCCTGAAAGCGGAGAGTCACACCGCACCAGCACTCCTGACCGCCCTGAACGCACAGGTGGATCAGTGGCTGACTCCGCACCAACTGGAGATTGGCAAGGTTGTTTCTGACAATGGAAGTAATTTGGTGGCGGCATTGAAATTGGGCAAGTTGACACAAGTGCCGTGCATGGCACATGTGTGTAATCTAATTGTACAACGATTTGTCCATAAGTACCCAGGCTTACAGGACGTCCTGAAGCAGGCCAGGAAGGTGTGTGGCCATTTCAGGCGTTCTTACGCGGCCATGGCGCACTTGTCTGATATCCAGCGTCGAAACAACCTGCAAGTGAGGCACTTGATTTGCGACAGCCCGACACGGTGGAATTCAACACTCCTAATGTTTGACCGCCTGCTCCAATGAGAAAAAGCTGTTAATGAGTATTTGTATGACCGGGGTGCTAGGACAGCCTCTGGGAGCTGAGGATATTTTTGCCAAATTACTGGACGCTCATGCGCAATGCCTGTAGGCTCATGCGTCCATTTGAGGAGGTGACAAACCTTGTCAGTCGCACCGAAGGCACCATCAGCGACATCATACCATTTGTTTTCTTCCTGGAGCGTGCCCTGCGAAGAGTGCTGGATCAGGCAGTAGATGAGCGTGAAGAGGAAGCAGGAGATTTGTGGTGTCCATCACCCCTGCAAACAGCCGAATCAGCATTGCTTGCTGGACCTGCAGCAACGCAGGAAGAGGATTATGAGGAAGAGGAGTCAGAGGAGGAATGTGGCTTTGGGGAGGATGAGGAGGAGGAAGACCGAGCACAACAGTCATCACAGGGTGCTCGTTGTTGTCACCTCTCTGGTACCCGTGGTGTTGTACGTGGCTGGGGGGAAGAAGATACCATCAGTGAGATCAGTGAGGAGGAGGAACGCAACATGATTAGCTCAGCATCCAACCTTGTTCAAATGGGTTCTTTCATGCTGTCGTGCCTGTTGAGGGACCCTCGTATAAAAAAGCTGAAGGAGAACAACCTGTACTGGGTGTCCACGCTCCTCGACCCCCGGTATAAGCATAAAGTGCCTGAAATGTTACCAAATTCCCGCAAGTCGGAAAGGATGGAGCATTTTCATAATAAATTAAAAACTATGCTTTACACAGCGTATAAGGGTGATGTCACAGCACCACGGGAATGTAACAGGGGAAGAGATGGAATTAATCCTCCTCCTCCCACGACCACGGCGGCAAGGACCGGGCGCTTTCCTGACGTCTTGTTGATGGAGGACATGCGTACCTTTTTAACTCCCATGCAACATCAGAGCCTTTCAGGATCCAGCCTTAGAGAAAGACTCAACCGAAAGGTAGCAGACTACCTAGCTTTAACTGCGGATCTCGACACTCTCAGGAGCGATGGACCCCTTGACTACTGGGTGTGCAGGCTGGACTTGTGGCCTGAGCTATCCCAATTTGCAATGGAACTTCTGGCCTGCCCCGCTTCAAGTGTCCTGTCCGAAAGGACTTTTAGTGCAGCAGGAGGTTTTTTCACTGAGAAGAGAAGTTGCCTAGGTCAAAAAAGCCTTGACTATCTCACTTTTATAAAAATGAATGAGGGCTGGATCCCGAAGGGACTGACATTGGGCGATACATTTGAATAAAAAACTACTGATGATGATATGAGCTGGCTTGGGCTACAACTGGTACACAGGCTGGCCTTTTTATTTGGTTATAAAGACGGAGGACTTGCTTGACTTATCCGCCAACAACTAGTGTTCAAGCCACAAGCATTTAGGTCACTTTATAAATGTTTTACAAACATCGATTTTTCTGGCCACTGCTATAGTTGCTACAACAATACCCCAATTTTTCAGTTATTTGTACATTCCTAATTTTTCTGGCCTCTGCTGCATCTCTGTGGGTACAAAACTCAAATAAAAAAAATAAGGCACATAACACTAGTGATTAAACTGTTACGAATTGTACAACTTTACACATCACTCATATCCGGTGGACCATTCAATTGAACACAAAATGCAACAAATTTGAAAGAGTAGGAAGGACCAAGCATCTTTATCTGTCTCTTGGTTGCTCTAAATTATCTCCGTGTTCCATCTATGCCATACCTGTACTCTATTGTGCAAAAGGGTGGCATATGTTGTGTTTCATGCTGTTGTGCCTGTTGCGGGTCATGGACCATGATATAAAAAGGCTGAAGGAGAACAACCTGTAGTAATGGGTGCCCCATCCAGTTTTTAGAAAAATGTTCCTGGTTCCTCTCAATTATCTTTGGGCTTCTAAAATGGATGCCATACCTGTACTCGCTTGTGCAAAAGGATGGCATATGTGGTGGTGTTTCCTGCAGTTGTTTCTGTTGAGGGTGCTGGACCCTCTTATAAAAAAGCTGAAGGAGAACGACCTGGAGTGGGAGTCCAAGCATGGTTTTTGGGTATTTAATTTTTACAAACAATTATCTGTGGGTTTCACAAATCAATGCCGTACCAGTACTCTATTGTTCCAAAGTATGCCATATGTTCTCTTTCCTGCTGGTATTTTGTTTGAGGGTCCTGGACACTCTTATAAAAAGGCCTAAGGTGAAAGAGGTGTACTGGGTGTCCACTCATTTTTATTTTCTATTTCTCATTTGACCAAAATTATCTCTGGTTTTGTTAAATCAATGCCGTACCTGTACTCTATTGTTCAAAAGGATGCCATACGTCCTCTTTCCTGCTAGTGTTTTTTTTGAGTGTCCAGGACCCTCTTATAAAAAGGCCTAAGGAGAAAGAGGTGTACTGGTTGGCCACTCATTTTTATTTTTCTATTTAACAATTGACCAAAATGATCTCTGGATTTGTAAAATCAATGCCGTACCTGTACTCTATTGTTCAAAAGGATGCCATACGTCCTCTTTCCTGCTGGTGTTTTTTTGAGGGTCCAGGACCCTCTTATAAAAAGGCCTAAGGAGAAAGAGGTGTACTGGTTGGCCACTCATTTTTATTTTTCTATTTAACAATTGACCAAAATTATCTCTGGGTTTGTAAAATCAATGCTGTACCTGTACTCTATTGTTCAAAAGGATGCCATACGTCCTCTTTCCTGCTGGTGTTTTTTTTGAGGGTCCAGGACCCTCTTATAAAAAGGCCTAAGGAGAAAGAGGTGTACTGGGTGTCCATCGAATCATTTTTTTTATTCAAATTTCCATTTGCAAAAAAATATCTATGGGTTTCTAAAATAAATGCCTTTCCTGTACTCTATTGTTCAAAAGTATGCCATATGTCCTCTTTCCTGCTGGTGTTTTTTTTGAGGGTCCAGGACCCTCTTATAAAAATGCCTAAGGAGAAAGAGGTGTACTGGCTGTCCATCGAATCATTTTTTTGATTCAAATTTCCATTTTAAAAAAAAAATTCTATGGGTTTCTAAAATCAATGCCTTTCCTGTACTCTTACTCTATTGTTCAAAAGTATGCCATATGTCCCCTTTCCTGCTGGTGTTTTGTTTGAGGGTCCTGGACCCTCTTATAAAAAGGCCTAGGGAGAAAGAATTGTACTGGGTGTCCATCCAATCATTTTTTTTATTCAAATTCACGGTTGCAACAAATTATCCCTGGGTTTCTAAAATCAATGCCTTTCCTATAATCTTTTTTTCACAAAGGATGCCATATGTCCTCTTTCCTACTGCTGGTTTTGTTGAGTGTCCTGGAGCCTCTGCTAAAAAGGCCGAAGGATAAAGACGTGTACTGGGTGTCTATTCAATGTTTTTTTAGATTTCCCGTTTGTAACACATTTTTTCTGTCTTTCTAAAATCAATGCCTTTCCTGTAATCTATTTTTCAAAAGGATGCCATATGTCCTCTTTCCTGCTAGTGTTTTTTTTGAGTGTCCAGGACCCTCTTATAAAAAGGCCTAAGGAGAAAGAGGTGTACTGGTTGGCCACTCATTTTTATTTTTCTATTTAACAATTGACCAAAATGATCTCTGGATTTGTAAAATCAATGCCGTACCTGTACTCTATTGTTCAAAAGGATGCCATACGTCCTCTTTCCTACTGGTGTTTTTTTGAGGGTCCAGGACCCTCTTATAAAAAGGCCTAAGGAGAAAGAGGTGTACTGGTTGGCCACTCATTTTTATTTTTCTATTTAACAATTGACCAAAATTATCTCTGGGTTTGTAAAATCAATGCTGTACCTGTACTCTATTGTTCAAAAGGATGCCATACGTCCTCTTTCCTACTGGTGTTTTTTTTGAGGGTCCAGGACCCTCTTATAAAAAGGCCTAAGGAGAAAGAGGTGTACTGGGTGTCCATCGAATCATTTTTTTGATTCAAATTTCCATTTGCAAAAAAATATCTATGGGTTTCTAAAATAAATGCCTTTCCTGTACTCTATTGTTCAAAAGTATGCCATATGTCCTCTTTCCTGCTGGTGTTTTTTTTGAGGGTCCAGGACCCTCTTATAAAAATGCCTAAGGAGAAAGAGGTGTACTGGCTGTTCATCGAATCATTTTTTTGATTCAAATTTCCATTTTAAAAAAAAAATTCTATGGGTTTCTAAAATCAATGCCTTTCCTGTACTCTTACTCTATTGTTCAAAAGTATGCCATATGTCCCCTTTCCTGCTGGTGTTTTGTTTGAGGGTCCTGGACCCTCTTATAAAAAGGCCTAGGGAGAAAGAATTGTACTGGGTGTCCATCCAATCATTTTTTTATTCAAATTCACGGTTGCAACAAATTATCCCTGGGTTTCTAAAATCAATGCCTTTCCTATAATCTTTTTTTCACAAAGGATGCCATATGTCCTCTTTCCTACTGCTGGTTTTGTTGAGTGTCCTGGAGCCTCTGCTAAAAAGGCCGAAGGATAAAGACGTGTACTGGGTGTCTATTCAATGTTTTTTTAGATTTCCCGTTTGTAACAAATTTTTTCTGTCTTTCTAAAATCAATGCCTTTCCTGTAATCTATTTTTCAAAAGGATGCCATATGTCCTCTATCATGCTGTTCTTTCTGTTGAGGCTTCGGGACACTCTTCTAAAAAGGCCTAAGGATAAAGAAGTGTACTGGGTGACATAATCTATGTTTTTTTAGATTTCACGGTTGCAACTAATGATCTCTGTGTTTCTAAAATCAATGCCTTTCCTGTAATCTAATTTTCTAAAGGATGCCATATGTCCTCTTTCATGCTGCTGGTTTTGTGGAGCCTCTGCGAAAAAGGCCTAAGGATAAATAAGTGTACTTGGTGTATAATCCAATTTTTTAGAGATTGCACGGTTGCAACTAATGATCTCTGCTACTAAGGCCTAAGGATAAATAAGTGTCCTGGTTGTCTAATCCATTTTTTGTTAGATTTCCCGGTTGCAAAAAATTATCTCTGGGTTTCTAAAATCAATGCCTTTCCTGTAATCTATTAGTCACAAGGATGCCATATGTCCTCTTTCATGCTGTTGTTTCTGTTGAGGCTACGGGAGACTCTTCTAAAAAGGCCTAAGGATAAAGAAGTGTACTGGGTGTCTAATCTATGTTTTTTTAGATTTCACGTTTGCAAAAAATTATCCACGGGTTTCTAAAATAAATGCCTTTCCAGTAATCTATTATTCACAAGGATGCCATATGTACTTTTTGATGCTGTTGTTTCGGTTGAGGCTCCGGGAGCCTCTTATTAAAAAGGCCTAATGAAAAATAAGTGTACTGGGTGTCTAATCAATGTTTTTTTCGATTTACCGGTTGCAACTAATGATCTCTGTGTTTCTGAAATCAATGCCTTTCCTATAATCATTTTTTCAAAAGGATGCCATATGTCTTCTTTCCTGCTGCTGGTTTTGTCGACGGTCCTGGAGCCTCTGCTGCGCATAATAAAGAAAAAAAAATTAATTTAACTTGACTTAATAACTGAAGCATGACTTCAGGAGTCAGGTGTGGTCGTAGGTAGTGGTTGTTGTTAGCAGATTATTTTTATTGCAAATTGCAATTGCCACAGCGTGCATAAAATGTGCGTCACTAGTCCAAATTTTATTTTTTATTTTTTCATTCAGGATTAGTTTGGGGTACGGCGCAATATTGGAAACGCAAAAAACAGGTCTCCGTACCCGTTGATATAAGGGGTGACTACTAGTGCTTTTACCAGGCTCCTCTTGGATATTCCCAGAAAGTGTGAGTATGAATCCCAAAAAGAAAATTAAATTAAGGTTGAAAAATTACTCCTAAGTAAATTGTAAGACCTGGAGCTCCTCAAACACACGTCCTACCGCAACAGGTATAGGCTCCGCCCACCCAAATCTTACCTTTTTAATGCCAATTGATATTGCCACAGCTGGAACAACAGTAACTAACATGTGCGTCACCACAGTCTCCGAAGCTATTGTCGGATGTATACAAAAACAACAATAAAGAATTCCTTTTGGGGCACAAAGAGATGGCTACCGGAACACTCCAGGAACTTCACAAGAGTCTTGTGTTTCTGGTGATGTTGTAGACATCTGGGTAGTGTACAGGGAGGGCAAAAATCCTCTCCATCTCTGTGCACCACAGGACAGGACGTCCTTGTCATCCATAAGCACATGAAATTGCTGGCATTTTCGTTGCTTCAAGAAGTTCAGTTTTTGTGGTGATAGATAGTACAGAATTAAATAAACTTTGGTTTCCTACCATACTCAAGACAATCTTGTAATTCAAGCTTCAGACTTGCTGTGGGAAACAGTGGGCTGTCCATAGCAGGAAGATGATTTAGACAGAAGTAACGGGCTCTGATTGCAGATGATACATGTTTATCGTCAATCATCAAAGGGGTTGCATGCAGAATATGGCTGATGGCCCCTTATTCACATGTTTGTCCAGAGCAACAACATCAACATTTGCAAACAGCCAGAAGAGAGGTCGGTTCTCACCAGCCTTAAGTTGAGCTTCAATTACCAAATGCTGATATTCAAAAAAATAGACAAACAGTGCCTTAAAAAACGCATTTGCAATATGGATTCACCAGAGCAAGGTCATTGCAAGTATTTCCCACAATAACAAAATTAAAATGACACAACTCTGCAATCTTCCCCTTCACATTATTATTGTCACACTCCATTGTACTCCTATGCCAACCTCCCTGCTCTTGTTTTTGTTGAGGATCCTGGAGCCTCTGCTAAAAAGGCCTATGGATAAATAAGTGTACTGGGTGTCTAATCAATGTTTTTTTCTATTTCACGGGTCATATAAATGATCTGTGGGATTCTAAAATCAATGCCTTTCCTGTAATCTATTATTCAAAAGGATGACATATGTCCTCTTTCATGCTGTTGTTTCTGTTGAGGCTCCGGGACCCTTGTATTAAAAAGGACTAAGGATAAAGAAGTGTACTGGGTGTATAATCTATGTTTTTTTAGATTTCACGGTTGCAACTAATGATCTCTGTGTTTCTAAAATCAATGCCTTTCCTGTAATCTAATTTACAAAAGTATGCCATATGTCCTCTTTCCTGCTGCTGGTTTTGTTGAGGGTCCTGGAGCCTATGCTTAAAAGGCCTAAGGATAAAGAAGTGTACTGGGTGTCTAATCTATGTTTTTTTAGATTTTACGGTTGCAAAAAATTATCCACGGGTTTCTAAAATCAATGCCTTTCCTGTAATCTATTATTCACAAGGATGCCATATGTACTTTTTAATGCTGTTATTAAAAAGGCCTAATGAAAAATAAGTGTACTGGGTGTCTAATCAATGTTTTTTTCTATTTACCGGTTGCAACTAATGATCTCTGTGTTTCTGAAATCAATGCCTTTCCTATAATCATTTTTTCCAAAAGATGCCATATGTCCTCTATCCTGCTGCTGGTTTTGTCGAGGGTCCTGGAGCCTCTGCTGAGCATAAAAAAAAAAAATTATTTAACTTGACTTAATAACTGAAGCATGACTTCAGGAGTCAGGTGTGGTCGTAGTTAGTGGTTGTTGTTAGCAGATTATTTTTATTGCAAATTGCAATTGCCACAGCATGCATAAAATGTGCGTCACTAGTCCAAATTTTAATTTTTTTTTTCATTCAGGATTAGTTTGTGGACCGGCGCAATATTGGAAAGGCAAAAAACAGGTCTCCGTACCCGTTGATATAAGGGGTGACTACTACTGCTTTTACCAGGCTCCTCTTGGATAGCCCCAGAAAGTGTGACTATGAATCCCAAAAAGAAAATTAAATTAAGGTTGAAAACTAACTCCAAAGTAACTTGTAAGACCTGGAGCTCCTCAAACACACGTCCTACCGCAACAGCTATAGGCTCCGCCACCCACAAATCTTAACTTTTTCATGCCAATTGATATTGCCACAGCTGGAACAACAGTAAATAACATGTGCGTCACCACAGTCTCCGAAGCTGTTGTCGGATGTATACAAAAACACTGATAAAGTATTCCTTTAGGAGCGCAAAGAGATGGCTACCGGAACACTCCAGGAACTTCACAAGAGTGGCTGTATTGTGTTTCTGGTGATGTTTGAGACATCTGGGTAGTGTACAGGGAGGGCAAAAATCGTCTCCATCTCTGTGCACCACAGGACAGGACGTCCTTGTCATCCATAAGCACATGAAATTGCTGGCATTTTCGTTGCTTCAAGAAGTTCATTTTTTGTGGTGATAGATAGTACAGAATTAAATAAACTTTGGTTTCCTACCATCCTCAAGACAATCTTGTATTTCAAAATTCGTACTTGCTGTGGGAAACAGTGGCCTGTCCATACCAGGAAGATGATTTAGACAGAAGTAACGAGCTCTGCTTGCAGGTGACATATGTTTATCGTCAATCATCAAAGGGGTTGCGTGCAGAATATGGCTGATGGCCCCTTATTCACATGTTTGTCCAGAGCCACAACATTTGCAAACAGCCAGAAGAAAGGTCGTTTCTCACCAGCCTTAAGTTGAGCTTCATTTACCAAATGCTGATATTCCAAAAAATAGCCAAACAGTGCCTTAAATAACACATTTGCGATATGGATTCACCAGAGCAAGGTCATTGCAAGTACTAAGTTCCCACGATAACAAAATTAAAATGCACAACTATGCAATCTTCACCTTCAGATTATTATTGTCACACTCCATTGTACTCCTATGCCCAGCTCCCTGCTCTTGTTTTTGTTGAGGGTCCTGGAGCCTCTGCTGAAAAGGCCTATGGATAATAAAGTGTACTGGGTGTCTGTTCAAAGTTTTTTTTTATTTCCCGGTTGCAAGTAATTATCTCAGTGTTTCTAAAATCAATGCCTTTACTGTAATCTTTTATTCAAAAGGATGACATATCTCCTCTTTCATGCTGTTGTTTAGGTTGAGGCTCCGGGACCCTCGTATTAAAAAGGCCTGAGCATAAATAAGTGTCACGGGTGTGTAATCAATGTTTTTTTCTAATTTCACGGTTGCAAATAATGATCTGTGGGTTTCTAAAATCAATGCCTTTACTGTAATCTTTTATTCAAAAGGATGACATATCTCCTCTTTCCTGCTGTTGTTTCGGTTTAGGCTCCGGGACCCTCGTATTAGAAAGGCCTGAGCATAAATAAGTGTCACGGGTGTGTAATCAATATTTTTTTCTATTTCACGGTTGCAAATAATGATCTGTGGATTTCTAAAATTAATGCCTTTACTGTAATCTTTTATTCAAAAGGATGACATATCTCCTCTTTCATGCTGTTGTTTGGGTTGAGGCTCTGGGACCCTCGTATTAAAAAGGCCTGAGCATAAATAAGTGTGACGGGTGTGTAATCAATGTTTTTTTCTAATTTCACGGTTGCAAATAATGATCTGTGGGTTTCTAAAATCAATGCCTTTACTGTAATCTTTTATTCAAAAGGATGACATATCTCCTCTTTCATGCTGTTGTTTCGGTTGAGGCTCCAGGACCCTCGTATTAAAAAGGCCTGAGGATAAATAAGTGTCACGGGTGTGTAATCAATGTTTTTTTCTATTTCACGGTTGCAAATAATGATCTGTGGGTTTCTAAAATCAATGCCTTTACTGTAATCTTTTATTCAAAAGGATGACATATCTCCTCTTTCATGCTGTTGTTTCGGTTGAGGCTCCGGGACCCTCGTATTAAAAAGGCCTGAGCATAAATAAGTGTCACGGGTGTGTAATCAATGTTTTTTTCTATTTCACGGTTGCAAATAATGATCTGTGGGTTTCTAAAATCAATTCCTTTACTGTAATCTTTTATTCAAAAGGATGACATATCTCCTCTTTCATGCTGTTGTTTCGGTTGAGGCTCCGGGACCCTCGTATTAAAAAGGCCTGAGCATAAATAAGTGTCACGGGTGTGTAATCAATGTTTTTTTCTATTTCACGGTTGCAAATAATGATCTGTGGGTTTCTAAAATCAATGCCTTTACTGTAATCTTTTATTCAAAAGGATGACATATCTCCTCTTTCATGCTGTTGTTTCGGTTGAGGCTCTGGGACCCTCGTATTAAAAAGGCCTGAGCATAAATAAGTATGACGGGTGTGTAATCAATGTTTTTTTCTAATTTCATGGTTGCAAATAATGATCTGTGGGTTTCTAAAATCATTGCCTTTACTGTAATCTTTTATTCAAAAGGATGACATATCTCCTCTTTCATGCTGTTGTTTCGGTTGAGGCTCCGGGACCCTCGTATTAAAAAGGCCTGAGCATAAATAAGTGTCACGGGTGTCTAATCAATGTTTTTTTCTATTTCACGGTTGCAAATAATGATCTGTGGGTTTCTAAAATCAATTCCTTTACTGTAATCTTTTATTCAAAAGGATGACATATCTCCTCTTTCATGCTGTTGTTTCGGTTGAGGCTCCGGGACCCTCGTATTAAAAAGGCCTGAGCATAAATAAGTGTCACGGGTGTGTAATCAATGTTTTTTTCTATTTCACGGTTGCAAATAATGATCTGTGGGTTTCTAAAATCAATGCCTTTACTGTAATCTTTTATTCAAAAGGATGACATATCTCCTCTTTCATGCTGTTGTTTCGGTTGAGGCTCTTGCACCCTCGTATTAAAAAGGCCTGAGCATAAATAAGTATGACGGGTGTGTAATCAATGTTTTTTTCTAATTTCACAGTTGCAAATAATGATCTGTGGGTTTCTAAAATCATTGCCTTTACTGTAATCTTTTATTCAAAAGGATGACATATCTCCTCTTTCATGCTGTTGTTTCGGTTGAGGCTCCGGGACCCTCGTATTAAAAAGGCATGAGCATAAATAAGTGTGACGGGTGTGTAATCAATGTTTTTTTCTAATTTCACGGTTGCAAATAATGATCTGTGGGTTTCTAAAATCAATGCCTTTACTGTAATCTTTTATTCAAAAGGATGACATATCTCCTCTTTCATGCTGTTGTTTCGGTTGAGGCTCCGGGACCCTCGTATTAAAAAGGCCTGAGCATAAATAAGTGTCACGGGTGTGTAATCATTTTTTTTTTCTAATTTCACGGTTGCAAATAATGATCTGTGGGTTTCTAAAATCAATGCCTTTACTGTAATCTTTTATTCAAAATTATGACATATCTCCTCTTTCATGCTGTTGTTTCGGTTGAGGCTCCGGGACCCTCGTATTAAAAAGGCCTGAGCATAAATAAGTGTCACGGGTGTGTAATCAATGTTTTTTTCTATTTCACGGTTGCAAATAATGATCTGTCGGTTTCTAAAATCAATGCCTTTACTGTAATCTTTTATTCAAAAGGATGAAATATCTCCTCTTTCATGCTGTTGTTTTGGTTGAGGCTCTGGGACCCTCGTATTAAAAAGGCCTGAGCATAAATAAGTGTGACGGGTGTATAATCAATGTTTTTTTCTAATTTCACGGTTGCAAATAATGATCTGTGGGTTTCTAAAATCAATGCCTTTACTGTAATCTTTTATTCAAAAGGATGACATATCTCCTCTTTCATGCTGTTGTTTCGGTTGAGGCTCCGGGACCCTCGTATTAAAAAGGCCTGAGCATAAATACGTGTGACGGGTGTGTAATCAATGTTTTTTTCTAATTTCACGGTTGCAAATAATGATCTGTGGGTTTCTAAAATCAATGCCTTTACTGTAATCTTTTATTCAAAAGGATGACATATCTCCTCTTTCATGCTGTTGTTTCAGTTGAGGCTCGGGGACCCTCGGATTAAAAAGGCCTGAGCATAAATAAGTGTCACGGGTGTGTAATCAATGTTTTTTTCTAATTTCACGGTTGCAAATAATGATCTGTGGGTTTCTAAAATCAATGCCTTTACTGTAATCTTTTATTCAAAAGGATGACATATCTCCTCTTTCATGCTGTTGTTTCGGTTGAGGCTCCGGGACCCTCGTATTAAAAAGGCCTGAGCATAAATAAGTGTCACGGGTGTGTAATCAATGTTTTTTTCTATTTCACGGTTGCAAATAATGATCTGTGGGTTTCTAAAATCAATGCCTTTACTGTAATCTTTTATTCAAAAGGATGACATATCTCCTCTTTCATGCTGTTGTTTCGGTTGAGGCTCCGGGACCCTCGTATTAAAAAGGCCTGAGCATAAATAAGTGTCACGGGTGTGTAATCAATGTTTTTTTCTATTTCACGGTTGCAAATAATGATCTGTGGGTTTCTAAAATCAATGCCTTTACTGTAATCTTTTGTTCAAAAGGATGACATATCTCCTCTTTCATGCTGTTGTTTCGGTTGAGGCTCTGGGACCCTCGGATTAAAAAGGCCTGAGCATAAATAAGTGTCACGGGTGTGTAATCAATGTTTTTTTCTAATTTCACGGTTGCAAATAATGATCTGTGGGTTTCTAAAATCAATGCCTTTATTGTAATCTTTTATTCAAAAGGATGACATATATCCTCTTTCATGCTGTTGTTTCGGTTGAGGCTCCGGGACCCTCGTATTAAAAAGGCCTGAGCATAAATAAGTGTCACGGGTGTGTAATCAATGTTTTTTTCTATTTCACGGTTGCAAATAATGATCTGTGGGTTTCTAAAATCAATGCCTTTACTGTAATCTTTTATTCAAAAGGATGACATATCTCCTCTTTCATGCTGTTGTTTCGGTTGAGGCTCTGGGACCCTCGTATTAAAAGGCCTGAGCATAAATAAGTATGACGGGTGTGTAATCAATGTTTTTTTCTAATTTCACGGTTGCAAATAATGATCTGTGGGTTTCTAAAATCATTGCCTTTACTGTAATCTTTTATTCAAAAGGATGACATATCTCCTCTTTCATGCTGTTGTTTCGGTTGAGGCTCCGGGACCCTCGTATTAAAAAGGCATGAGCATAAATAAGTGTCACGGGTGTGTAATCAATTTTTTTCCTAATTTCACCGTTGCAAATAATGATCTGTGGGTTTCTAAAATCAATTCCTTTACTGTAATCTTTTATTCAAAAGGATGACATATCTCCTCTTTCATGCTGTTGTTTCGGTTGAGGCTCCGGGACCCTCGTATTAAAAAGGCCTGAGCATAAATAAGTGTCACGGGTGCGTAATCAATGTTTTTTTCTAATTTCACGGTTGCAAATAATGATCTGTGGGTTTCTAAAATCAATGCCTTTCCTGTAATCTATTATTCAAAAGGATGACATATCTCCTCTTTCATGCTGTTGTTTCGGTTGAGGCTCCGGGACCCTCGTATTAAAAAGGCCTGAGCATAAATAAGTGTCACGGGTGTGTAATCAATGTTTTTTTCTATTTCACGGTTGCAAATAATGATCTGTGGGTTTCTAAAATCAATGCCTTTACTGTAATCTTTTATTCAAAAGGATGACATATCTCCTCTTTCATGCTGTTGTTTCGGTTGAGGCTCCGGGACCCTCGTATTAAAAAGGCCTGAGCATAAATAAGTGTCACGGGTGTGTAATCAATGTTTTTTTCTATTTCACGGTTGCAAATAATGATCTGTGGGTTTCTAAAATCAATGCCTTTACTGTAATCTTTTGTTCAAAAGGATGACATATCTCCTCTTTCATGCTGTTGTTTCGGTTGAGGCTCTGGGACCCTCGGATTAAAAAGGCCTGAGCATAAATAAGTGTCACGGGTGTGTAATCAATGTTTTTTTCTAATTTCACGGTTGCAAATAATGATCTGTGGGTTTCTAAAATCAATGCCTTTATTGTAATCTTTTATTCAAAAGGATGACATATATCCTCTTTCATGCTGTTGTTTCGGTTGAGGCTCCGGGACCCTCGTATTAAAAAGGCCTGAGCATAAATAAGTGTCACGGGTGTGTAATCAATGTTTTTTTCTATTTCACGGTTGCAAATAATGATCTGTGGGTTTCTAAAATCAATGCCTTTACTGTAATCTTTTATTCAAAAGGATGACATATCTCCTCTTTCATGCTGTTGTTTCGGTTGAGGCTCTGGGACCCTCGTATTAAAAGGCCTGAGCATAAATAAGTATGACGGGTGTGTAATCAATGTTTTTTTCTAATTTCACGGTTGCAAATAATGATCTGTGGGTTTCTAAAATCATTGCCTTTACTGTAATCTTTTATTCAAAAGGATGACATATCTCCTCTTTCATGCTGTTGTTTCGGTTGAGGCTCCGGGACCCTCGTATTAAAAAGGCATGAGCATAAATAAGTGTCACGGGTGTGTAATCAATTTTTTTCCTAATTTCACCGTTGCAAATAATGATCTGTGGGTTTCTAAAATCAATTCCTTTACTGTAATCTTTTATTCAAAAGGATGACATATCTCCTCTTTCATGCTGTTGTTTCGGTTGAGGCTCCGGGACCCTCGTATTAAAAAGGCCTGAGCATAAATAAGTGTCACGGGTGCGTAATCAATGTTTTTTTCTAATTTCACGGTTGCAAATAATGATCTGTGGGTTTCTAAAATCAATGCCTTTCCTGTAATCTATTATTCAAAAGGATGACATATCTCCTCTTTCATGCTGTTGTTTCGGTTGAGGCTCCGGGACCCTCGTATTAAAAAGGCCTGAGGATAAATAATTGTGTAACGGGTATCTAATGAATTTTTTTTTTTATTTCACGGGTCATATAAATGATCTCTGGGATTATAAAATCAATGCCTTTCCTGTAATCTATTATTCAAAAGGATGACAGTACTACCAAAATACAGCCAATGAAGGGCCTTAGGAAGACTGAGCCAAGTTTGGATTGTATTATTTGGTTAGGCTAATCATGATGGCCATGTAGACCACCACCACCGAGAGTCCTGGAAGTAACAGGGATGATGAGATGAAACAGCTAAGAATAGTAGAACTTGAAACAACAGAGTTAGCCATGGGTGTTAGTGCAAAACCGCTTGGCTTTTTTTTTGGCTTTGGGTGCGGCTATTCATGCAGGCCATATAGAGCTGCCAACATTCGGTGTCGTATCAGCTATTAAACTAATAAGAACAGTACTACCAAAATACAGCCAATGAAGGGCCTTAGGAAGACTGAGCCAAGGTTGGATTGTAGTATTTGGTTAGGCTAATCATGATGGCCATGTAGACCACCACCACCGAGAGTCCTGGAAGTAACAGGGATGATGAGATGAAAGAGCTAAGAATAGTAGAACTTGAAACAACAGAGTTAGCCATGGGTGTTAGTGCAAAACCGCTTGGCTTTTTTTTTGGCTTTGGGTGCGGCTATTCATGCAGGCCATATAGAGCTGCCAACATTCAGTGTCGTATCAGCTATTAAACTAATAAGAACAGTACTACCAAAATACAGCCAATGAAGGGCCTTAGGAAGACTGAGCCAAGGTTGGATTGTAGTATTTGGTTAGGCTAATCATGATGGCCATGTAGACCACCACCACCGAGAGTCCTGGAAGTAACAGGGATGATGAGATGAAAGAGCTAAGAATAGTAGAACTTGAAACAACATAGTTAGCCATGGGTGTTAGTGCAAAACCGCTTGGCTTTTTTTTGGCTTTGGGTGCGGCTATTCATGCAGGCCATATAGAGCTGCCAACATTCGGTGTCGTATCAGCTATTAAACTAATAAGAACAGTACTACCAAAATACAGCCAATGAAGGGCCTTAGGAAGACTGAGCCAAGGTTGGATTGTAGTATTTGGTTAGGCTAATCATGATGGCCATGTAGACCACCACCACCGAGAGTCCTGGAAGTAACAGGGATGATGAGATGAAAGAGCTAAGAATAGTAGAACTTGAAACAACAGAGTTAGCCATGGGTTTTAGTGCAAAACCGCTTGGCTTTTTTTTGGCTTTGGGTGCGGCTATTCATGCAGGCCATATAGAGCTGACAACATTCGGTGTCGTATCAGCTATTAAACTAATAAGAACAGTACTACCAAAATACAGCCAATGAAGGGCCTTAGGAAGACAGAGCCAAGGTTGGATTGTAGTATTTGGTTAGGCTAATCATGATGGCCATGTAGACCACCACCACCGAGAGTCCTGGAAGTAACAGGGATGATGAGATGAAAGTGCTAAGAATAGTACTACTTGAAACCACAGAGTTAGCCATGGGTGTTAATCCAAGACCGCTTGGATTTATTTTTGTATTGGGTGCGGCTAATCATGCAGGCCATATAGAGCTGCCACTGTGTTGTATCAGCCATAAAAATAATAAGAACTGTACTATCAAAATACAGACAATGAAGGGCCTATGAAGACTGAGCAAAGGTTGGATTGTAGTATTTTGTTCGGCTAATCATGATGGCCATGTAGACCGCCCGTAACAGGGATGAAAGTGCTAAGAATAGTACTAATTGAAACAACCGAGTTAGCCATGGGTGTTAGTCTAAGACCACTTGGCTTTTTTTTGGGTTTGGGTGCAGCTAATCATGAAGGCCAGATAGACCTGCCACCATTTGGTGTTGTAACAGGTATGAAAATGCAAAGAACAGTACTACTTAACACAACCTACTTACCATGGGTACCAGAGCATATGTTTGGTTGTTATATTTTGTAAGGGTAATCATGCAGGCCATATAGACCTCCACCGATAGGGTGAGTATGAGTAACAGCCATTAAAATGTGAAGGACATTACTAATGAACACAACATAGTTACCATGGGTCGCAGACCAAGAGCAGATGTCTTATTATTATATTTTGTATGGGTAATCATCCAGGCCGTATAGACCTCACCAAATAGGGGGAGTTACAGAGATTAAAGTGCTAAGAATGGTAGTACTTAAAACACAACCTCGTTAAAATAGGTAGCAGACCACATGTCTTATTATTATAATTTTTCAGGGTAATCTGGCAGGCCATATAGAACTCCCCCGATAGGGGGGGGGGGGAACAGGGATTAAAGTGCTAAGAAAAGTACTAATTAACACAAGCTAGTTGGGTCCAAGAACGCATGTTTGATTATTAGAATTTATTAGGATAATTATATATCTAACAAATCTATATATTTATCTTCTATCGATTCTATCTAACTATCAATCTATGTATATCTATCTATCCTATCTATCACTATCAATCTATCTTCTGTCCGGGATGTTTTGAGACAGCCACTTTGGGAATGTTAGTTGATTTAGACCCATTATGGCTTAAAAGCAGACTCTGCATCAACTATGTAATTTTCCATGCGAGTTTTGCCAGGGATCCCCCTCCAGCATGCAACAGTCCAGGTGTTAGTACCCTTGAAACAACTTTTCCATCACTATTGTGGCCAGAAAGAGTCCTTGTAGGTTTTAAAGTTCGCCTGCCTATTGAATTCAATGGTGGTTCGCGCGTTCGCGAACTATACCAGAAGTTCGAGTCCGCCGTTTGCGAACCGATAATTTTAGGTTCGCGACATCACTAATTAGGTGTAATTATTTTAAATATCTTTTAATTTGTTTATTATTTTCTGTAATTTAGTGGGGGGGGGGTTGTACTTTAGCTAATTTAATTTAATTGATTTAATTGTTGTTAATTAAGTTAATTTATTTAATTATAATGTAGTGTTAGGTGTTAGTGTAACTTAGGTTAGGTTTTATTTTACAGGTACTTTTGTATTTATTTTAGCTAGGTAGTTATTAAATAGTTAATAACTATTTAATAACTATTCTACCTAATTAAAATAAATACAAACTTGCCTGTAAAATAAAAATAAACCCTAAGCTAGCTACAATGTAACTATTAGATATATTGTAGCTAGCTTAGGGTTTATTTTATAGGTAAGTATTTAGTTTTTAATAGGAATTATTAAGTTAATAATAGGAATATTTATTTAGATTTATTTAAATTATATTTAAGTTAGGGGGTGTTAGGGTTAGGGTTAGACTTAGGTTTAGGGGTTAATAACTTTAATATAGTGGCGGCGGCGTTGGGAGCGGAAGATTAGGGGTTAATAAATGTAGGTAGGTTGCAGCGACATTGGGGGCGGCAGATTAGGGGTTAATAAATATAATGTAGGTGTCGGCGATATTGGGGGCAGCAGATTAGGGGTTCATAAATATAATGTAGGTGGCGGCGGTGTGTGGAGTGGCAGATTAGGGGTTAAAATTTGTATTATAGTGTTTGCGATGTGGGAGGGCCTCGGTTTAGGGGTTAATAGGTAGTTTATGGGTGTTAGTGTACTTTTTAGCACTTTAGTTATGAGTTTTATGTTACGCGTTGTACCATAAAACTACTGACTTTTAAATGCGTTAGGACTCTTGACAGGGTAGGGTGTACCGCTCACCTTTTGGCCTCCCAGGACAGACTCGTAATATCAGCGCTATGGAACTCCCATAGAAAAAAGACTTTATGAAGATTATGTGAGTCGTTTTGTGGTAAGGCCAAAGAAGTGTGCAGTGACCCTAAACCTTCAAGACTCGTAATACCAGCGGGCGTAAAAAAGCAGCGTTAGGACCTCTTAATGCTGCTTTTTTACCCTAACGCACAACTCATAATCTAGCCGTAAGTATTTGCAGTTTCTGAAAAAGGAATCATTTAGTGCGGGCCCTAATAGAAATCTATCACGAGGGAAATTGACACATTAAAATAACTTTACATATCAAACATGATTACTGCAAATAATGCTAAGGCTCGCACAATATATATTAACCATTGATGTGAAAGACCAATTTAAAAATATAAGCTGTATACTTTGTACGCTAAAGATGTTAATGCTCCATAATGCTTGCATTTTTTGTGCACATCTTGTAATCTGGCCAGAAGAGTAAATGGGGTAGATGTAATAAGCAGCAGATGCTGCTTTCTACGCCCTACGCCTTTCTACTTAAGTTAAAGGGACAGTAAAGTCCAAAAAAAAACTTTCATGTTTCAAATATGGCATGTAATTTTAAACAACTTTCCAATTTACTTTTATCACCAATTTTGCTTTGTTCTCTTGGTATTCTTAGTTGAAATCTAAACCTAGGAGGTTAATATGCTAATTTCTTAGACCTTGAAGGCTGCCTCTAATCTAAATGCATTTTGATAGTGTTTCACCACTAGAGGGCATTAGTTCACGTATTTCATATAGATAACATTGAGCTCATGCACGTGAATTTTCCATGGAGAGAGCTCTGATTGGCTAAAATGCAAGTCTTTCAAAGAACTTATAAATAATAAATAAATAAGGGGGCTGCTGAGGCTTAGATGCAAGGTAATTACAGAGGTAAAATGTGTATAATTATAACTGTGTTGGTTTTGTAAAACTAGGAAATTGGTAATTAAGGGATTATCTATCTTTTAAAACAACAAAAATTCTGGTGTTGACTGTCCCTTTAAGAAGCAGCGGTCATAAGACTTGTCCACCACCTTTTGACCACTATGTTTGGCTATAAAACAGCTACATTTCCTTAAAACTAATGGATATACCTCGCATGCCCTTTTAGTTTTATCAACTTTGGAACTATAAGATATACATGTTAATGCAAACATTAAAAAAAAAAAAGTACACAGTTCCATAAGCAGATATGTGGTAAACATTTACTTGCACTGCACCGAAAAATCTGAGAAATAGAAACTATATACAAGTTTAATGTTTAGCAAAGTAGTATTATGGCTGCCAAATACAAAAAAAGTTCAGCAAGAGCAGCAGCAGCAAAAGGTATTGATTTGAATGTTAAACAGAACATAATTAAACAGCCAGTGAATGCTATAGCTCAGGATTTTGGCATGCCACACTCCACAGTGATAATGATCCTTACGAATAAGGATAAAATTCTCCAAGCTGTTAAAGGATTGGCTCCACTGAGAGCTACAAGGCTTACAAAAATGAGAGAGGGACCCACATCTGATATGGAAAAATTGCTAATGACATGGATTGAGGATCTAACTCAGAAGCAAATCTTTTTGAGCACACAACCATCACTTCTAAGGCATGAAGTTTATTCCAAATGCTTGAAGAAAAAGCAAGACCAGACTACTATATTGAGTTTAGGGATATTTCTGGGTGGTTTAAGCCCTTCAAACAGTGTTTTTCAGTGCATAATGGGAAACTGAGTGGTAAGACTGTGAGTGCTGATACCAAGCCAATAGAAGATTTGGTGAAACCCTTGATTTTGAATGGGGATGAAACCTCATTATCTCTAAAAGAATGCCTGAAAGGACCTTCATCCATAAGGAAGCCAAGTCAATGTCAGGCTTTAAGGCTTTTAAAAACAGTGTGACAGTAAGTGTTGTTAGGAAGCAATGTTGTTGACTACAAAATAAAGCTTTTTGTTGTTGGGCACAGTGAAAACCCCAGGACTTAAAAGAACATTAAGCAGAACATCATACCTGTTTATTACATGTCCAATAGAAGTCCTGGATGACATAAGTGGTTTTCCAGTATGCCCTTGATTGCTATGCCAGGGAAATGGAAAAGTAATACTTAGAAGCAGGCATACCTTTCAAGATTTTAATGATTAAAGACAATGCTCCAGGACATCCCCCTTTCATTGGTGGCCTTCACAGCAACATCAAAGTGGTCTTTGTCCCACCAAACACCACCCCTTTATTCCAGCCAATGGATCAGGGGGTTATTTCAGCTTTCAAGGCCTACTACGGGAGGAGGACTTTTTCTCAGGCTATTGCTGCAACTTATGACACTGGCAAGACACGTATGTAGTTCTAGAAGGAATTCAACAAATACCACTGCATAAAGAACCTTGCTTGGGCCTGGGATGATGTGGCCACATAATACATGAAAGGTATATTGAAAAAAAAATACTGAAGCAGTATGTGGATGATCTGAAAGGTTTTGAAAAGGATAAGGAAGGTTTAAATATTAATAGAAAGGTTGTTGAAATGGCAAACAGCCTGAACCTTGACGATGAGGGAATTGAAGAACTCGTAGAGATGGTACCTGAGAAGCTGACTAATGAAGAATTGTTGGAGCTAAAACAAGAAAGAATTTCTAAAGAAGAGGCAAGAGAAAATGAAACTGCAGAAGGAGAAGAACAGGTGCAGAAGAGGTTCACTGTTAATGGGTTAGCAGAATTCTTTACAGACTTTAACAGCTTGCTGAAGAATGCTGAAGAGATGAACCCAAACACTGAACGCTTTTTGTTGATAGAGAGAAATGCTCATAAAGTGTTTGCTTCATATAAAGAGATCTATGTGAAGATGAAAAAGCAAAGTAGGTACAGGGACATTTCTGGGGCGGGAACACCGGGCAGTGGCCAGGGGCGCAATAGGGCGCAGTGGGAGTAATTTAAAAAATATTTTTTTTTTATTGTGTTAAAACTGAGACAGTGTTAGTGGGGCGGCGGTCAGAAGTCAGACTCAGTCAGAGGGAGGGAGTGGGACTCAGGAACACTCAGAGACAGGCAGTTAGCGTTAGACCGGGAGGAAGTAGGTTCCTTTTTCCCGCACTTTACAGTGTGTACAGTCTGTCTCTGACTATCTGAATAGTGTGGTTTAACCCCCCTTAAATTTAACTGCCTAGCAAAGCTGCTGTATATAATGCCAGTATCTATTGGCTGAAAGCAGACAAAAACCTAATACAATAAAACTCTTTTATATTTTCTATACTCATTTTCATTTGCCATGGTTAGTTTATACATTATGGCACAATCATGAAATCTAGCTGGAAAAAAATGTGGATCTTGGATCACTGACTACATTTGACGCCCTAATCACTTTAACTGATGGGAAAATATACTGAAGGCTAAAACAATATTTGAACTTTTGTTACACCAGATAGAGTATATAGAAATAAAACTTGTAGATATTTATATTTAATTAGAGAATGACATACCAAAAATAATTAGAGGGAACATTGTGTGGTGTGTGTGTGTTGTGTACGGTCACGGTATGTGTGTGTGTGTGTATGTGGTATTGTGTGTGTGGTATTGTGTAGTATTGTGTGGTGTGTATGGTGTGTGTGTGTGGTGTGTTCAGTGTGTGTATGTGGTATTGTGTGGTGTACGTGGTATTGTGTGTGTGTGTGTGTGTGTGTGTGTGGTGTACAGTGTGTGTCTGGCGTAGTATGATGTGTATGAAAATGAGACAAAACAAGATTATTATTATTATTATTATTATTATTATTATTATTATTATTATTAGGTATTTGCAGAGCGCCAACAGATTCTGCAGCGCTGTAAACATAGTCGGTATACAGGATAGCTTTTGTAGGGATCAAGTGCGTAGAGGGCCCTGCCCAGAGTTTCACTGTTGTAGTCGGCTCTTATGAAGGTGATCTGCAAACAGCTGGGCTCATAGGCTTACATTCTAAGGGGTTCAAGGGGAAAGCAATGGAGTTAGAAAAGGTTAGTGTTGGTTGTATGCATCCCTGAATAGTAGAGTTTTTAGGAAGCACTTGAAGCTGATAAAACTAGGGGAGAGTCTTGTGGAGTGAGGAAGGGAGTTCCACAATATGGGGGCCAGTCTGGAGAAGTCCTGTAAACGGTAATGTGAGGAAGTTACAAGAGAGGAGGAGAGGTGGAGATCTTGAGCTGATCGAAGGGGATGGGAGGGAGATTATCGGGAGACAAGTTCTTAAATGTAGGGGGGAGCAGTGCAGTTGAGAGCTTTGTATGTCAGAGTGAGGATTTTGTGTTTTTAATCCTAGAGGCAAGAGGAAGCCAGTGAAGGTATTGGCAGAGAGGTGCAGCAGATGAAGAGCGACGAGTAAGGAAGATGAGCCTGGCAGAGGCATTCAGAATGGATTGTAAAGGAGCTATGCGACAGCTAGGTAGACCAGAGAGGACGGAGTTGCAGTAGTCGAGACGGGAAAGGATGAGAGAGTGGATTAAAATCTTAGTTGTATCTTGTGTAAGGAAATGTCTAATTTTAGAGATGTTTTTAAGGTGGAAGCGGCAGTCTTTAGCCAAGGACTGAATGTGAGGAGTGAAGGAAAGATCTGAGTCAAGTGTGACCCCAAGTCATCAGGCATGCAGGGTAGGGGCAATGATGGAATTATCAACAGTAATATAAATTTTGGGGGTGGAGACATTGGAACAAGGGGGAAAAATAAGGAGTTCAGTTTTGGAGAGATTTAGCTTAAGGTAGTGAGAGACCATCCAAGATGAGATATGAGAAAGACAGTTAGTGACACGGGTTAGTAAGGAAGGAGGTAGGTCTGGTGCAGAGATAGATTTGGGTGTCATTGGCATACAAATGATATTGAAACCCATGGGACTTTATTAAGTAACCTAATGATGATGGGTAGATTGAAAATAGAAGGGGACCGAGGAGAGAGCTTTGAGGTACCCCAACAGAAAGTGGTAACGGGGCAGAGGATGCTCTGGAGAAGGCTACGCTAAATGTACAGTTAGTAAGATAGGAAGAGAACCAAGAGAGAGCTGTGTCACAGATGCCGAAGGATTGGAGGGTTTGGAGCAGAAGAGGGTGGTCAACAGTGTCAAAGGCTGAAGACAGGTCAAGGAGGATAAGCAGAGAGAAGTGGACTTTGGATTTTGCTGTAAGTAGGTCGTTGGTAACCTTGACAATTGCTGTCTCTGTAGAGTGATGGGGACAAAATCCAGATTGCAGTGGGTCAAGAAGAGTGTTTAGTGTAAGGAAATGGGATAGACGTGTGTATACTAGTTTTTTGAGGAGCTTTGAGGCAAGAGGGAGTAGGGAGATGGGGTGGTAGTTGGATGGGGAGGTTGGATCGAGGGAAGGTTTTTTGAGGATAGGTGTGACCAGTGCATGTTTTAGAGATGAGGGAAATATACCAGTGCTGAGGGAGAGGTTGAAAATGTGTGTGAGTATGGGAGTGAGGGTAGAAGAGAGGGAGGGGAGTAGCTGTGAGGGAATGGGGTCGAGGGGACATGTAGTGAGGTGGGAGGACAGTATAAGGGCAGAAACTTCATCCTCGTTAACAGGGGCAAAAGAACTGCATTTTTGATATTTGGATAGTAGAAAAATACACTTAGCACCTACTAATTGAGACCTTTGCTCTGGTAATTAGACTCCTAGGCCTAGGTTTAGAGTTTGGCGTTAGCCGTGAAAACCAGCGTTAGAGGCTCCTAACGCTGGTTTTAGGCTAACTCCGGTATTTGGAGTCACTCAAAATAGGGTCTAACGCTCACTTTTCAGCCGCGACTTTTCCATACCGCAGATCCCCTTACGTCAATTGCGTATCCTATCTTTTCAATGGGATCTTTCTAACTCTGGTATTTAGAGTCGTGTCTGAAGTGAGCGTTAGACATCTAACAACAAAACTCCAGCCGCAGGAAAAAAGTCAGTAGTTAAGAGCTTTCTGGGCTAACGCCGGTTCATAAACCTCTTAACTACTGTACTCTAAAGTACACTAACATCCATAAACTACCTATGTACCCCTAAACCGAGGTCCCCCCACATCGCCGCCACTCGATTAAATTTTTTTAACCCCTAATCTGCCGACCGCCACCTACGTTATACTTATGTACCCCTAATCTGCTGCCCCTAACACCGCCGACCCCTGTATTATATTTATTAACCCCTAATCTGCCCCCCACAACGTCGCCGCCAGCTACCTACAATAATTAACCCCTAATCTGCCGACCGGCACCTATGTTATACTTATGTACCCCTAATCTGCTGCCCCTAACACCGCCGACCCCTGTATTATATTTATTAACCCCTAATCTGCCCCCCACAACGTCGCCGCCAGCTACCTACAATAATTAACCCCTAATCTGCCGACCGCAAAGCGCCGCCACCTACATTATAGCTATGTACCCCTAATCTGCTGCCCCTAACACCGCCGACCCCTATATTATATTTATTAACCCCTAATCTGCTCCCCTCAACGTCGCCTCCACCTGCCTACACTTATTAACCCCTAATCTGCCGAGCGGACCGCACCGCTACTATTATAAAGTTATTAACCCCTAATCCGCCTCACTAACCCTATAATAAATAGTATTAACCCCTAATCTGCCCTCCCTAACATCGCCGACACCTAACTTCAATTATTAACCCCTAATCTGCCGACCGAAACTCACCGCTATTCTAATAAATGGATTAACCCCTAAAGCTAATTCTAACCCTAACACTAACACCCCCCTAAATTAAATATAATTTTAATCTAACGAAATTAATTAACTCTTATTAAATAAATTATTCCTATTTAAAGCTAAATACTTACCTGTAAAATAAACCCTAATATAGCTACAATATAAATTATAATTACATTGTAGCTATTTTAGGATTAATATTTATTTTACAGGCAACTTTGTAATTATTTTAACCAGGTACAATAGCTATTAAATAGTTAAGAACTATTTAATAGTTACCTAGTTAAAATAATTACAAAATTACCTGTAAAATAAATCCTAACCTAAGTTAGAATTAAACCTAACACTATACTATCATTAAATTAATTAAATAAAATACCTACAATTACCTACAATTAAACCTAACACTACACTATCAATACATTAATTAAATACAATATCTACAAATAACTACAATGAAATAAACTAACTAAAGTACAAAGAATAAAAAAGAACTAAGTTACAAAAAATAAAAAAATATCTACAAACATAAGAAAAATATTACAACAATTTTAAACTAATTACACCTACTCTAAGCCCCCTAATAAAACAACAAAGCCCCCCAAAATAAAAAATGCCCTACCCTATTCTAAATTATTAAAGTTAAAAGCTCTTTTACCTTACCAGCCCTGAACAGGGCCCTTTGCGGGGCATGCCCCAAGAAGTTCAGCTCTTTTGCCTGTAAAAAAAAACATACAATACCCCCCCCCCAACATTACAACCCACCACCCACATACCCCTAATCTAACCCAAACCCCCCTTAAATAAACCTAACACTAAGCCTTTGAAGATCATCCTACCTTGTCTTCACCTCACCAGGTATCACCGATCCGTCCTGGCTCCAAAATCTTCATCCAACCCAAGCCATCATCCGGTGGCTGAAGAGGTCCAGAAGAGGCTCCAAAGTCTTCATCCTATCCGGGAAGAAGAGGCGATCCAGACCGGCAACCATCTTGATCCAAGCGGCATCTTCTATCTTCATCCGATGACGACCGGCTCCATCCTGAAGACCTCCACCGCGGACCCATCTTCTTCCGGCGACGTCCAACTGAAGAATGTCGGTTCCTTTAAGGGACGTCATCCAAGATGGCGTCCCTCGAATTCCGATTGGCTGATAGGATTCTATCAGCCAATCGGAATTAAGGTAGGAATATTCTGATTGGCTGATGGAATCAGCCAATCAGAATCAAGTTCAATCCGATTGGCTGATCCGATCAGCCAATCAGATTGAGCTCGCATTCTATTGGCTGATCGGAACATCCAATAGAATGCGAGCTCAATCTGAAAAAAAGGAGGTCTTCAGGATGGAGCCGGTCGTCATCGGATGAAGATAGAAGATGCCGCTTGGATCAAGATGGTTGCTGGTCCGGATCGCCTCTTCTTCCCGGATAGGATGAAAACTTTGGAGCCTCTTCTGGACCTCTTCAGCCACCGGATGATGAATCGCCAACCCCCGCTTGGGTTGGATGAAGATTTTGGAGCCAGGACGGATCGGTGATACCTGGTGAGGTGAAGACAAGGTAGGATGATCTTCAGGGGCTTAGTGTTAGGTTTATTTAAGGGGGGTTTGGGTTAGAGTAGGGGTATGTGGGTGGTGGGTTGTAATGTTGGGGGGGGTATTGTATGTTTTTTTTTACAGGCAAAAGAGCTGAACTTCTTGGTGCATGCCCCGCAAAGGGCCCTGTTCAGGGCTGGTAAGGTAAAAGAGCTTTGAACTTTAGTAATTTAGAATAGGGTAGGGCATTTTTTATTTTGGGGGGCTTTGGTTTTTTTTTTTGGCGGGCTTAGAGTAGGTGTAATTAGTTTAAAATTGTTGTAATATTTTTCTTATGTTTGTAGATATTTGTTTATTTTTTGTAACTTAGTTCTTTTTTATTTTTTGTACTTTAGTTAGTTTATTTCATTGTAGTTATTTGTAGATATTGTATTTAATTAATGTATTGATAGTGTAGTGTTAGGTTTAATTGTAGGTAATTGTAGGTATTTTATTTAATTAATTTAATGATAGTATAGTGTTAGGTTTAATTGTAACTTAGGTTAGGATTTATTTTACAGGTAATTTTGTAATTATTTTAACTAGGTAACTATTAAATAGTTCTTAACTATTTAATAGCTATTGTACCTGGTTAAAATAATTACAAAGTTGCCTGTAAAATAAATATTAATCCTAAAATAGCTACAATGTAATTATAATTTATGTTGTAGCTATATTAGGGTTTATTTTACAGGTAAGTATTTAGCTTTAAATAGGAATAATTTATTTAATAAGAGTTAATTAATTTCGTTAGATTAAAATTATATTTAATTTAGGGGGTGTTAGTGTTAGGGTTAGATTTAGCTTTAGGGGTTAATCCATTTATTAGAATAGCGGTGAGCTCCGGTCGGCAGATTAGGGGTTAATAATTGAAGTTAGGTGTCGGCGATGTTAGGGAGGGCAGATTAGGGGTTAATACTATTTATTATAGGGTTAGTGAGGCGGATTAGGGGTTAATAACTTTATCATAGTAGCGCTCAGGTCCGCTCGGCAGATTAGGGGTTAATAAGTGTAGGCAGGTGGAGGCGACGTTGTGGGGGGCAGATTAGGGGTTAATAAATATAATATAGGGGTCGGCGGTGTTAGGGGCAGCAGATTAGGGGTACATAAGGATAATGTAAGTAGCGGCGGTTTACGGAGCTGCAGATTAGGGGTTAAAAATAAAATGCAGGTGTCAGCGATAGCGGGGGCAGCAGATTAGGGGTTAATAAGTGTAAGGTTAGGGGTGTTTAGACTCGGGGTACATGTTAGGGTGTTAGGTGCAGACTTAGGAGGTGTTTCCGCATAGCAAACAATGGGGCTGCGTTAAGAGCTGAACGCGGCTTTTTTGCAGGTATTAGGTTTTTTTTCAGCTCAAACAGCCCCATTGTTTTCTATGGGGGAATCGTGCACGAGCACGTTTTTGAGGCTGGCCGCTTGCGTAAGCAACTCTGGTATTGAGAGTTGAAGCTGCGTTAAAAATGCTCTACGCTCCTTTTTTGGAGCCTAACGCAGCCTTTATGTGGACTCTCAATACCAGAGTTATTTTTATGGTGCGGCCAGAAAAAAGCCAGCGTTAGATTTTCGGGTCGTTACCGACAAAACTCCAAATCTAGCCGCTAGTGTCTAAAGAGTAAAATGCCAAATATATGAGAAACCAAAGCACCACTAGTAGGCCAGTTCTGAGTGATCCGGTCGTAAATTATATAAATAACAGTTAGTTGGAATTAAAATTTAATATGTAGTATTTATTTACATATAGATAACAAACAGCATGGATCCCTGTACAATATTTTAAAACATTTTAAAAATTTTAGACAAATATCCAATAACAGTACATCAATAAAAATATATCAGTTAAAAATAGAACAAATGATAAAACAGTAGTGGTGCAAATTGATTCCTACTGGAATAACTGTAAGTGGATCACTTGATTCTTATGACAATTGGTAAACCGATGGAAATAGTAAAGGTTTAAATAGTCAATACCTTTCTAAATATCTTGTTCTCTGGTGCTGCAAGTAGTTCCCTACTAGATGGATTGATAAAACATAATATGTAAATTGAACCCAATTAGCTGTCAATAATGTGAAGTACTCAATAGTGGATAAAAAGATCCTAAAAATTGAGCTTTATCTATGTGTTTATCACAGGTATGAACGAGTGAAAAAATGAGTGAAAAAAGTATCCTACTACGTGATATAATAAGGCACAATGTGCCGTAGAGGAAGGATGCACTAACTATGTGTTTACCACAAACTAACAGCAAGTGGATAGTAGATAGTGATTATGCCTAAAGACAAACAGAGAACTTAGGTATAATAGCGAGAAATAATGCAAATGATAAACAATGTGAATAGCGAGAAATAATGTTAATGATAAACAATGTGCGTTACGTGAAGTATCTGAATATCCTAATCCAAATAAACAACAATTGCAAAGGATATAAAAATCGACCCAGAGGGGCAGAATGTTCCCAAAAAAAAAAAAGGAAATAGGTTCAACCAAAAAAAGGCTTAGTGATATATATACGATGTGAAACAACGAAAGAGAGCAAAACAAAATTATATCCGTGTGACTGTGGAAGTGGTAACCCAATCAAAAAATAGGGCAAATAGACAAATAAAATCTAAAAATTCAATAGTGGGAAAAAACGTGAATAGAAAAGTTCCTTTAGTATAAATGCAATGTCCTTTGGGATTTTCCTGCTTGTGAATATGAAAAGTGCGTGTTCTAAATAGTCTGGGTGCCTCTTCTGAAATAGCGATAGTTTTTATGGGCTTTCTTTCTAGACGATCATCCCCAATAAAGTCCCTATGGTAAAAAGAAAAAATACACAATAGTGCAGAGTGTATTGTTCCCTTAGCAGTAATAGGAATAGTACTCACCAGCCGACGCGTTTTGGTCTTATCCAAGACCTTTATCAAGACTGGTTTTAAGAGTGTGTTATGATCTTTTATACCGGATCGTTACCGGTCTGTATAGCCTGTGAACCGGATGTGATTGACACATTCCTTCCAGTTTTACATTCAATATTGATATTGTTACTAAGTTATTTATTATAAATTAAGTTCCAATATAAAATCCTTATTGTGTGATTATATATTTTGACGTCAAACAGCTTTAAAATATATCCTATTGACAACTTATATATATTTCTCCCACTACTGTGACCGATCATTCAGAATTCACTTCTTATTCAGACCTGGCACTTCTTGTGTGGTTTTGCATTCTAATTTTAATGGGGGGGGGGGAAGAATGTTGTATGTTTTTCTCAAAAGACAAACGTGTATGTTCTATTTATTTAAACTGTTACTACTAGTGTTTACAGTGTGTCGTATTGCGCTGTCATTAGCTCATTTTGGAGGTGTGTTTTTTATGAGAATATTTTAAAAAAACACACCTCCAAAATGAGCTAATGACAGCGCAATACGACACGCTGTAAACACTAGTAGTAACAGTTTAAATAAATAGAACATACACGTTCATCTTTTGAGAAAAACATACAACATTCTTCCTCCCCTCCCCCCATTAAAATTAGAATGCAAAACCACACAAGAAGTGCCAGATCTGAATAAGAAGTAGGAGAAATATATATGTTTTCAATATATATTTATATATTTTAAAGTTGTTTGACGTCAAAATATATAATCACACAATAAGGATCTTATATTGGAACTTAATTTATAATAAATAACTTAGTAACAATATCAATATTGAACGTAAAACCGGAAGGAATGTGTCAATCACATCCGGTTCACAGACTATACAGACCGGTAACGATCCGGTATAAAAGATCATAACACACTCTTAGAACCAGTCTTGATAAAGGTCTTGGATAAGAACGAAACGCGTCGGCTGGTGAGTACTATTCCTATTACTGCTAAGGGAACAATACACTCTGCACTATTGTGTATTTTTTCTTTTTACCATAGGGACTTTATTGGGGATGATCGTCTAGAAAGAAAGCCCATAAAAACTATCACTATTTCAGAAGAGGCACCCAGACTTTTTTGATATTTGGGTTTTGGATGATTGTTTGTGAGCTTTGAGGGGGTGGGAGATTGGTAGTATGTTGAGAGCTAATTTCACTTCTGATGGAGTCAATTTTGTTATTGAAGTGGCTGGCAAAGGTTTCACTTTAGAATGTGTGTGGGGGGACACATTTTAAAATTTCGCCCTGGGAGACAAAATCTCTAGAAACGGCCCTGAGTAGGCAAACAACAATTGACATATTCCTGAAGAAGCCCACACCTCCCCAAGATGAGCCTCAGCCAGGTCCTTCAGTCATTACAGGACAGGATATTGTCCTTATTTGTGACAGTTCATTAGAGTTAATGATAGATCCTGTAATTATTCCAGTGGAACACTATGAGGAAGCAGAGGACAGTGATGTGGATGATCTCATTCCTCTTACTTAATTTGTGTGTGATATAGTATAACAAATATATGCAAAAGCTTAAAAAATTCATATATGTTTAAAACATTTTAAAAGTGAACAAATTAAAGTTTAAAAGTATTTTTTTCACAAAGTAGCCTATGTTTGGCTTATAGAAATACAGTACTACTGTACTGTACCCATTTGTAAAAAAAATAAAAGTATTTGTTGCACATACAGTTGTACAGTGTATTATTGTGTACATAAAGTACAGTATCAAACCAGAAAAAGCCTACAGACTTATCAGTGTTAGCCCTGCAAGCTCCATTAGTGGTAAGTACAAATTACATATTATATTACACATTATCCTGTAATGTATATATATATATATATATATATATATTTATATATATATATATATATATATATATATATATATATATATATATATATATATATATATCCAAATACAAGCAAAGGAATTTCCAGCCGTGAGTAGATTAAAACTTGAAGTTTATTGAAATATATTTAAAAGCATATCCAAAACATGGGGGAAATAAAAGGGCATCAGATCAGGTCAGGTCTTACACGTTTCAGCTCTGTTGAGCCGTACTCATAGACCTCTGATCTGGTGCAGTAATTGCACAACTATATACATTTCATAATGAGGTTAATTAAAAACAGTCTTGCCCAATTTGTTTCAGACAGTTAACCCCTGAGTGTTATAATGTGTATAGTATCCTCTCTATTATATTATATGGTATGGGGTACCTGAAACTTTTATTGTGAGTATATGCTTTTTTAATTGTAGGCTTCAGAAGTCTATTGTTGTTTAAAATATAACATTAATTCGAGTTTAGCAAAATCATTATCTTTGGTTTAAACATTAGTGTCATCTCGAAATTGTTATTTACAGGATTTAAATTTTATTTAATTTTATTTTGTTTAAATTCCAGAGCTCTAGGTTAAACCCTTGGTTATCTAGTTACTTGAATATATCTTAATCCTTTACTTTCTTGACTAGAATTCCTTACATAATAGGTTTATTTCCAAAAATTTATAAGCTCAAACCTGGAATTAAATCCATAGGGTACATTTGTTTTCATGCGGAACATCCAGTATACCTCTTTTTTACTGAGTATACTGTCAAGATCTCCCCCCCCTTGAGTCTAGGGTTATTTTTTCTACTATTGTCCATCTGAGTGATGTGGTGTTCCTGTTGTGTACCTCTATAAAATGTTTAGTTATTGGTAGCAGTTTGTCCTCTCTTTGTCTGCTCTTTTCAGTGTCTACTGTGATACTGGATAAGTGCTCCCTAATTCTATTTCTTATTTCTCTCACCGTTTTTCCAATATACTGAAGTTTGCAAATATTGCACTCTATGAGGTACACTACCCCTTTGTCTCTGCAATTTAAATGTTTATTTATCTGGAGTATTTCTCCTGTCTTGGTCGATTTGAAGATGTTTCCTATATCTGCATGTTTACAAGCTTTACAGTCACTATAACCACATTTGTAGAGGCCTTTAGATTGTAACCAAGTTGTTCTTTTGTTCACTTTTAGATTAGTTGGGGAGACTATATTCCCTATAGTCCTGCCTCTTCTATATGAGAAAAGACAATTACTGTCTATTATCTTTGCTAGACTATTATCGGCCTTCAAAATAGGTAGATGTTTCTTTATTATATTACATATTTGGTTATATTGGGGTGAATATTGTGTGACAAACTTGATTCTATTTGTGTCAAATCTGGGTTTCTTTTTGGGTTTAGTTACAATCAAATCTCCCTGTGCCTTAGTGGACACTGCCATGCGTGCATTCTTTATAGTTTGTTCGTTATAGCCCCTCACTTTAAGTTGTTTATCCAGAAGATTTGCTTCTTTTAAATAATCCTCGTCATTAGAGCAGTTTCTTTTTATTCTAATGTGTTGGCCCTTTGCTATAGCTCTGAAGGTTTCTTTAGGGTGTTCGCTCCTTGCATGTAAAAGTGCATTCCTAGTTATTGGTTTTTTATATATTGTGGTGTCAATTTTGCCATTAAAGTAATTACCTCGCAGTGTGAGGTCCAAATAATTAATTTCCTTATTTTTTAACTCATGTGTGAATCTTATTCCCATCTTATTGTTTCCTATGTATTGCAGGAAATTTTCTATTGAGGCATCATCCCCCTCCCATATTAGAATCAGGTCGTCTATGAATCTATGGTAAAGTTTGATATTTTCCCTGAAGGGGCTTCCATCCGCATAGATGTGGCACAGCTCCCACCAGCCCATAAATAAGTTGGCGTAAGTGGGGGCAAACTTTGCCCCCATAGCTGTGCCACATCTCTGCAGATAGAACACCCCTCCATAAGAAAAATAATTGTGTGTTAGAAGATATTCTATGATTCTTAAGAGAAATTCCTGAAAATTCTCATCCAAATTGCTACGTGTTTGTAGGAAGTACTTAACTGCTTCTATACCTAGTACATGTGGTATGTTATTGTAGAGTGACACTACGTCTAGGGATAACCATCTGCTTTTGGTGGTCCATGTTATATTTTTTAATTTTTGTATTAAATGTGTGGAGTCCCTGAGATAGCTGGTTAGATTTAGAACTAATGGCTGTAGGATGGAATCTACCCATTCTGATACCGGTTCTAGTAGTGATCCCATCCCTGACACTATGGGTCGCCCCTGAACATTTTCTGTACTTTTATGTACTTTTGGGAATATATGAAATAATGGTGTCTTTGTATGTTTATTTGCCATATAATCATGTGTCTCTTTATTTATAAAACCATTGGCTAGGCCCTCATCCAATAAATGGGAGAGTTGGAGCATATAGTTTGATTTTGGATCTCCTTTTAATATTTGATAGTTATTTGTGTCATTGAGCTGTCTTTTTATTTCTTTATCATAGTCTGTCTTATTTAGTACCACTATGCTACCCCCCTTGTCCGATTTTTTAATGACTATGTTATCATTTTCTGCAATTTCTTTCAGAGCTGTTCTCTCTTTTCTTGTTAAATTGGTGTCTTGATAGGGACTACTGGCTGTGTTTAGTATTTCTAAGTCTTTAACCACTCTTTCTTGAAATTGTTCTAAAATTGTCCCCCTGGACTGAATGGGGTAAAAGGTGGACTTAGGTTTGAAACCTATATGGGCATTTTTTTCTCCTGTGTTTAGCTGTTCGCTTAGTAGACTCATTAGAGTCTCCTTTGCACATGAATCTTGGAAATCTAATTGTATCTCTGGTGTGGTTTCTTCACCTATTATGTTAGCCTCTACGGTCTCTTTTATTTCTTGTGTACTGTGAAAATGTTTTTTTAGAGTCAAGTTTCTGACCAGTCTGTTGACATCTACTATTGTGTTAAATATATTGAACTTAGCTGTTGGTACAAAGTTCAATCCATAGCTCAATACTTTTTCTTGTGTAGGTGTCAACAGGGTGTCAGAAAGATTGATAACTAATGATGCACTTTTTGTTCCAAATTCTTCTTTGCCCTCAGTTGGTATCTGTTCATCTGCCTTTGACCTTTTTTGCTTCCTCTTATTGCTGGCTGTTTTATAACCTCCTGTGTTTCTCCCTGTGTTTGTATTGGGGCTGCCACTATAAAAGCTTGATCAAATTTTGCTCTGGTTGAATCTACTGTGTCTGCTTTCTGTACTGTGGTTTGATACTTCAGATTTTTATTAGTCTGTTTATCCTGAGTAGTTTTGCTCCTAGCCCCCTGGGCTTCTGTGTTAATGTTTCCTATCTGTTGTGTAGTATTCTGTGTAATAGGTGTCTCCCTATCATACTGGCTGTCATTGTCTCCACTAGTATCATCAGTAGACTCTGCTTCTGTGTCAGAAAATGTAACTTTCTTTTTTCCCTTTCTATTGTGATTACCCTTGTGATGATTATAATTTCTTCTATTGTTTTCTCTATGTGTATTAGTTCTCTCTCTCCTGTTCCACACATGTACTGTATTGGTCTGATAGTCAGTCCAGTCTCTTAGGAATTTTGTTTGTTTTATTTGTAAGGCTTCCTCTGTTGACTTCTCCACTGTCTCAATAAGCAATTCATCAAATCCTCTATACTCTATTGATAATTGGTGGTGTGTTAAATGTCTCTGTAACTGTGTGATTTTAATTTTTATGTCAGTTAGTAGGCCCTCTTTATGTACAATAATCATGTGCATTAATCTAAATGAGCATTCATCCAAAATCATATTCCATTCATCCTTAAATTTCAAGTCATCCACTTCAAAGGTAGGGAACTTATGCACTCTTAAACCTCTAGGAATCATCTTAAGGTTAATATATTTCTCTAATGTCCATTTATCGAACTTGAGTTTCTCAGCTCTTATCATGAGTGCTTCAATCCTTATAAAAAGGTCAGTTAGTTCCAAAGTAGATTCATCTGTATTAAAGATCTGGTCAAAGTCCTTATTGTAAATGTCCAATTCTTGTGGGTCTCTCAGTGAGTAATAACTGCATATTTGCATATATATATATATATATATATATATTCAAAGCTTGACATTTTTATCATGAGTGCCTGCTTTGAAGTTTTCACTAATGAGGATGTGGCTGTCCCTCAGAGGCTCTGTATGTGGATTGTAATTAATATGGAATGAGCACCAGAAGTGTTGGAAAGTGCCACCTATATGATATATATATATATATATATATATATATATATATATATATATATATATACACACTTATGAAACAACAGCACACATAGAAAAAATTCTTAATGAGTTTACTAGTTGATCCGTCACATATGGTTCCTGCACCAAATAACTTGAGTTCCCTTTCTATGAAACCAGCGTTACTTCTTACATTAAGCAGCCAACAGGCGAGATCATTTTTGAGAGTCAATCATAGTGAGATTTTTATAGCTGCAGTTTAAGCTCCAATGGTGCAGTACTGACCATACCTTGATGGTTGAAAAATGTAAACTGCAGAATTAAGTACTGACATTGTGGGGAACTCTAGAGCAGGAAACAGGTCTTTCTGCAACCCTGAAAAATGTTTGTACTTATGCTTAGATATAATAGGTACAGTTCCAGTGTTCCCCCTTGTCCCCTGCTGTGGGAACCCATGGCACCAATATTTTCCATTATAGATTTTGTTGCTATTTATATACTTGAAACACCTTGTAGGGTTACTGTCCTTTGCAAACAATGTGCAATTTTATATTTTAACTAACTGCCCATTTTATTGCTTTGCTGTATTCCTGTATATACTTGGAAGGATGAATCAGTACAATGATGCTTGAATAATTTAAATGACGTATGTTTCCTTTTTTTCCATCTATCAAGTTTTTATTAAGCTACAATGGTTTAGAATTATTTATTTTAACTGTATCTCCACATGTTATGTGTTGAGAAGTATATTTAGTTAACAAGGCTTTAAATGTTCTCCATTTATCTGCTGTTTTTATTTGACAATACATTGTTCCAATGTTTAGATTTTAAAGTTTCCCTTAAATCATTGAAATGTGCCTTTTTAAAATAAAGGATCTTAGTTGAACCCTTGTAACCCCTTGGTAGTTGAGAATATTTGGAAATGACAACACTGCAAAGAATTCAGACTAATTACCTCAATCATAAAGTGGATTTGAAACTGCATTTTCATCTATTTGCAGATTTATATTTAGCAAACCGAGCCCTTCATATAACTGTACACATGAATATTTCAATTGCCAAAACACCCTGTAAAAAAAAAGAAAAACAAGCATCATTTAAAAATCCACTTATTTGTGCAGACCTACTCAGCCGAGGTCCTCGGTGCAAAAATGTTTTTAACCCCCCTCCCCGAGTGTAACTCAGTAATAAGCAATAGCAAAACCACACGTTTCTCTGTATAATGATTTTGAGTATATTGTGAACATTTTCTGTGTATTTATAGTGCGGAGGATCTACATATTTTGAAGTTTGAGAGGCATTTAGTCACCTCTGTTTCACGCATCAAGTTTTCAGCAGGGTGCTGTATACAGGTTGTATATTTGTTATGTATAGACTGGCTGGTAGACTTGTGCAGCAGTAAAAAATGTGATTTGTGCAAATATTTCAGAACAAATATGCAGAAAAATTGTTTTTTCAAAATATTTGTCTGCTGCAATATTCTGTATTTGTTTATTTTAAATCTAAATGAATACTGAAGATTCATGGATAGTGATGTCGCGAACATAAAAATTTGGGTTCGCGAACGTCGAACGCGAACTTCCGCAAAAGTTTGAGAACCGGCGAACCGGGCGAATCGCCTTAGACTTCAATAGGCAGGCGAATTTTAAAACCCACAGGGACTCTTTCTGGCCACAATAGTGATGGAAAATTTGTTTCAAGTGGACTAACACCTGGACTGTGGCATGCCGGAGGGGATCCATGGCAAAACTCCCATGGAAAATTACATAGTTGATGCAGAGACTGGTTTTAATCCATAAAGGGCATAAATCACCTAACATTCCTAAATTGTTTGGAATAACGTGCTTTAAAACATCAGGTATGATGTTGTATCGATCAGGTAGTGTAAGGGTTACGCCAGCTTCACAGTGCGCAGTGTAGGTGATATACCTGACCTGACCCTGACCATGCAGTGGTAAGATGGACCCTTGCCCCTTGCCCCAACACTGTGTGCCAGACATGCCATTATAGCAAACTTATATGGCTTTGGCGTTGCCTTTTGGTAATTAGAAGGCTGCTAAATGCCACTGCGCACCACACGTGTTTTATGCCCAGCAGTGAATGGGTTAATTAGGGAGCTTGTAGGCAGCTTGTAGAATTAATTTTAGCTTAAGTGTAGTGTAGTAGACAACCGAAAGTATTGATCTAGGCCCATTTTGGTATATTTAATGCCACCATTTCACCGCCAAATGCAATCAAATAAAAAAAAAATTGTTCACTTTTTCACAAACTTTAGGTTTCTCACAAAAATTATTTACAAACAACTTATGCAATTATGGCATAAATGGTTGTAAATGCTTTTCTGGGATCCCCTTTGTTAATAAATAGCAGACTTATATGGCTTTGGCATTGCTTTTTGGTAATTAGAAGGCTGCTAAATGCCACTGCGCACCGCACGTGTTTTATGCCCAGCAGTGAAGGGGTTAATTAGGGAGCATGTAGGCAGCTTGTAGAGTTAATATTAGCTTAAGTGTAGTGTAGTAGACAACCTAAAGTATTAATCTAGGCCAATTTTGTATATTTCATGCCACCATTTCACCGCCAAATGCGATCAAATAAAAAAACAATTGTTCACTTATTCACAAACTTTAGGTTTCTCACAGAAATTATTTGCAAACAACTTAGGCAATTATGGCATAAATGGTTGTAAATGCTTCTCTGGGATCCCCTTTGTTCAGAAATAGCAGACTTATATGGCTTTGGTATATGGCTTTGGAGTTGCTTTTTGGTAATTAGAAGGCTGCTAAATGCCACTGCGCACCACACGTGTTTTATGCCCAGCAGTGAAGGGGTTAATTAGGGAGCATGTAGGCAGCTTGTAGAGTTAATTTTAGCTTAAGTGTAGTGTAGTAGACAACCCAAAGTATTGATCTAGGCCCATTTTGGTATATTTAATGCCACCATTTCACCGCCAAATGCGATCAAATAAAAAAAATTGTTCACTTTTTCACAAACTTTAGGCTTCTCACAGAAATTATTTACAAACAACTTATGCAATTATGGCATAAATGGTTGTAAATGCTTCTTTGGGATCCCCTTTGTTCAGAAATAGCAGACTTATATGGCTTTGGCGTTGCTTTTTGGTAATTAGAATGCTGCTAAATGCCACTGCGCACCACACGTGTTTTATGCCCAGCAGTGAAGGGGTTAATTAGGGAGCATGTAGGCAGCTTGTAGAGTTAATTTTAGCTTAAGTGTAGTGTAGTAGACAACCCAAAGTATAGAGCTAGGCCCATTTTGGTATATTTCATGCCACCATTTCACCGCCAAATGCGATCAAATAAAAAAAAAAATTGTTCACTTTTTCACAAACTTTAGGCTTCTCACAGAAATTATTTACAAACAACTTAGGCAATTATGGCATAAATGGTTGTAAATGCTTCTTTGGGATGCCCTTTGTTCAGAAATAGCAGACTTATATGGCTTTGACGTTGCTTTTTGGTAATTAGAAGGCTGCTAAATGCCACTGCTCACCACACGTGTTTTATGCCCAGCAGTGAAGGGGTTAATTAGGGACCATATAGGCAGCTTGTAGAGTTAATTTTAGCTTAAGTGTAGTGTAGTAGACAACCCAAAGTATTGATCTAGGCCCATTTTGGTATATTTCATGCCACCATTTCACCGCCAAATGCGATCAAATAAAAAAAAATTGTTCACTTTTTCACAAACTTTAGGTTTCTCACAGAAATTATTTGCAAACAACTTATGCAATTATGGCATAAATGGTTGTAAATGTTTCTCTGGGATCCCCTTTGTCCAGAAATAGCAGACTTATATGGCTTTGGCGTTGCTTTTTGGTAATTAGAAGGCTGCTATATGCCACTGCGCACCACACGTGTTTTATGCCCAGCAGTGAAGGGGTTAATTAGGGAGCTTGTAGGCAGCTTGTAGAATTAATTTTAGCTTAAGTGTAGTGTAGTAGACAACCGAAAGTATTGATCTAGGCCCATTTTGGTATATTTCATGCCACCATTTCACTGCCAAATGCGATCAAATAAAAAAAAAATTGTTCACTTTTTCACAAACTTAAGGTTTCTCACAAAAATTATTTACAAACAACTTATGCAATTATGACATAAATGGTTGTAAATGCTTTTCTGGGATCCCCTTTGTTAAGAAATAGCAGACTTATATGGCTTTGGCATTGCTTTTTGGTAATTAGAAGGCTGCTAAATGCCACTGAGCACCGCACGTGTTTTATGCCCAGCAGTGAAGGGGTTAATTAGGGAGCATGTAGGCAGCTTGTAGAGTTAATATTAGCTTAAGTGTAGTGTAGTAGACAACCTAAAGTATATGCAGTGTAGGGCTTAGCATAAGCCTGGAGCAGTCTAAGGGTTAAGGCTGTAGGAGAGTGGGATAGAAGAGAGAGGGCTGTGTCAGGGTGCAACATTGTTGCTATTCAGGGTAGGCCCCTCCTTACCTGTAGAAAAGCTGAATCTTCCCTGGCAACTTCCTCTTCTTCTCTGGATCCTGACTGAAGCAGTTTTGTCCTCATTAGTGCAGACATGAATCGCCCCAGGCGTTCTACTTTGCCTCCCAGACGTTTTCAGACTGACCAAGCACCATCTGGATCTGCAAATGTGACCAGACAGTTAAGTGTTCAATCTGATAGTTTGGATGATTTGGTTATTATCCCCCCAACTCAGTTTTCTAATGTTGTTACTGCTCAGATTCATAATATAGAAGAGCTGGAGTCAGTTAATGATCAGTTAGAGCAAGTAAATCCCCCACAACAGCAAATAAACTTGCCTTTTGACAATATTGCAGCTAGCCACATGGCTTCATTTATCAGTGCTGTTCCTCCCTCAGCAGTGTCTGCAGTATCAGGTTTATTACAGAATATTATTGCAGCAATGGCTGCTTCTCAGCCCATTCCACAAGAGCCGGTTACAACTAATTTTAATCCTACTACCATACCGGTTTTGAATAACCCTCAAGGAACACCTAGGTCCCAATCTGCAATATTGCAGACACCACAGACACCACATCTTACCACCACACAACCTGTTATTTCAGGAGTCTTAACTCCTTGTAGGCCCACAGTTGCTAAAAAACAAAACAAACCACAGCCTCAATCCATTATTCAGACACCTGCGGCCTCTGGCGGTACTCTGCCCGGACGGGACAGAGCTAGACCAACCGTCGCTTCTACCGCCACACCACTCACTAATCCGCGGACACCTTCGGGGACCGCAGGGCCTCCGGTGACATTACTGGAGCCTTGCGGCCTTGCTGAACCCCGACCGCGTGGTGCGCGGCCTATCCCCAGGGCAGACGACATGTTAGTGATGTCACCGGAAGTGCCCATCGGCACTTCCGGTTTGGCGAAACCCCACGCGGTCGCAGGGACATCGGCTCACGGTGCTACACAAGATGCAGGTGAGCACCGAGAGTCGTCCTTGGCCGTGGATGGGGTATTAATAGGAGGGCAAAGGGGCAATAAGGGCGCTAGCATGCAGCGCAAGCAGGCGGTAAAAAAGGCCCAATATTATCAATTGCCGCAAAGGGGCCGCTCACAGTTTAGAGGCAATGCAAGGCAGACAGGCATTAGAAGGGGAAGGGGTGCTCGCACTATTAACCCTATTAGGGCAATGAGGCCTTTAGAATTTGCTCATGGGTTTCATATAAGGAATGTAGTTGCAGCGCAAACACACGATCAGCAGGATTATTCCAGTAACATTATAAGTGATGCAGGTAGCGCAATTTCAACAGCGCAGCAGCAAGAGGTGTTACTCATTAACCCTCAAAGTGCTGATTGTGGCGCAGCTCAGACAGCTGCGCAGCTAGCTGGTTTCATTAACCCCCAAAGGTATGAATGTGGCTTGCGTGATGGTGATGTCTGTCAGACGGCTGCACAGCCAACAGAATTAGTTATTAACACTTTAAGGTCTGAAAGTGGTTTACATGTGGCTGAAACTCATAAATCATCCTCCATGGTGGTGAATGCAGGCTTGCAAGGGGTGAATGTGCAGACAGTAGGTCAGATACAGACAGGAGGTCATGGTCATCTCACTGCTATGACTGCTGCAGCAGGTAATGCATTAGTATCAAATTTAGGCCAGAATGCTAATGTTAGGGCACAAAACAATGCTACTACTATTGTATCTAATCCAGCACAGGATGCTATTTGTATGGCCCAACTTCCTGCTATTGATAACCCACACACACAAGAACAAAGTGCTCGCGAATTATTGTCTCTCTTGCAGGGAGTTCTTCACTCAAAGGAGCCAACAAAGGTCCAGCAACCAACTGCTGCTGTAATTAACCCAGTGGACGCAGGAGCAGCTGCGACCACTTCAAATGGACAGCAGGGCTCAGTCAACGCCATCGCTATTCCCAGTCAGCAGCCAGAACAAGTCACTAGCAACACCGGACAAGGACTGTCTGCTAATTCAAACGGTGAGAATACTTTGTTTACACACGATAACAATTCTTCTTCTGACTCATCCACCTCTGACACAGGGTCAAGTAGTGACTCTTCAATGGGTTTACAAGGGTCAGGACAGAAGAAAATGTTTAAAATGATTAAAACATTTTTAAAGAGGGGGGCTGCGCCAGATAAGAAGCGCGATAGTATGAAGATGCTAGCCCTTCCATACACGGAACCCCTTACAGAGGTCCCGTCAGAATCCTTACCCCCCAGGGCCATTTCTGAAAGACATGCGGCCCTCTATGGCGACGCAAGCCCAGTAAAATTTATTCGCTGCATAAGCATTTGCGCAAAAAAGTAGTAGAATCCACAGAGGTAAATACGTTAATATATTCGACCTCTCTGTGGAAGCTTATAGGCAGAGGGAAAGAAGTGCTGAAGGGACAGGCCCTAAAAAATGTAAGCGCCCCGATACTTTCGATGAGTGGCTGCAATGCTTTAGGGTGTTTTCCTCTTGTTATATAGAGAAATACCCCTCACAGAGCCTGGCCATTCTTAAATACACTGACACCATTCATTGGATTCAGCGTAATCACAGCGATGGAGTATGGAGGGAGTATGATGCAGAGTTCAGAAGAAAGATGGCGGGTAACCCTACCTTAACTTTCGACTCCACAGATAATCAATTATGGCAGCGGATGGACCCCAAAGGGGGTTCCTCCTCCGCCATTAACTCCCCGCAGCAGTCATTTCGTCCCAATAGAAATAGGAAAAGGGGGGGCACATGCTGGCCTTTTCAGGATAAAAAATGTGAAAAGGGTAGCTCATGCGCCTTTAGGCACGTCTGCAGATTCTGCTCTGGATCACACCTGGGTAGTGAATGCAGCAAGCGAAGGGACAATACCACAGCCAATAAGCCCCCAAATACCAGCCTGGGCCAAAAAAGCGGAAACGCCAATTAAGGTTGGGGCAATGACACCCTGGTTATGGACATACCCAGACCAGGGTGCGGCACGAATGTTGTGGGAAGGGTTTTCATACGGTTTCAAAATTCCAACTGTCAAGTTCATTAAGGCCATTAAATTTCATAGGAATCTAATCTCAGCATATCAGCACCCTAAGGTCGTGAGGGAAAAAATTGATAAGGAGGTGGCCTTAGGCCGCATGGCCGGGCCCTTTCCTTCTCCACCTTTAGCCAATTTGGTCATTTCTCTGCTGGGGGTGGTCCCAAAGAAAGAACCCGGAAAGTTTTGTCTCATTCAGCACCTGTCATACCCTAAAGGTAGCTCAGTCAACAATGCTATTGACCCAGAACCCAGCTCAGTGCGCTATCAATCCTTTGATAGCGCACTAGATCTGGTTCGGAGGGCAGGGCCAGGTGCTTTATTAGCGAAACTTGACATTGAATCAGCATTTAGGCTTTTGCCACTTCACCCTTCAGTATTCCACCTTATGGGTTGCAAGTTGTCGGGTATGTTTTATGTGGATCGTTGCCTACCCATGGGCTGCTCTTTATCATGCGCCTTATTTCAGGCGTTTAGCAGTTTCCTACATTGGGTTGTAGCTTCTGACGTGGGCAGCGATTCCATAGCACACTACCTTGATGATTTCCTCATAATAGGTAGGGCAGGTTCTAGCGAATGCTTAACCATAATGAACAAAATGCGCAATATTATGAGCCACTTCGGAGTGCCCCTGGCCGAAGACAAATCTCAAGGCCCCACTTCATGTTTAGTTTTCCTAGGTATTGAGATTGATACCATCGCTCAGCTTTGTAGGGTGCCATTTGACAAAGTTCAAGCCATGCTAGAGGTGGTCAGAGCGTCCATTTCGCAATCAGTTATTTCCCTCAAACAATTACAATCGTTATTAGGGCTACTTAACTTCGCCTGCAGGGTTATCCCCATGGGTCGGGTTTTTAACCAAAGACTAGAAAGACAGCTAAGCGGTAGGTCCAACCCGAACTCTAAAATAACCCTGGGGGAGGATTTGATGGCTGATCTGGTAGTATGGGAAAAATTCCTTACACATTTTAACGGGGTGCGGGTATGGTGGTCAATTCCCATGTCAAGTCAGTTATTACATCTTTTCACGGACGCAGCTGGATCGCACGGCTACGGGGCTTACTTTCAGGGAGAGTGGAGTGCAGAGCCTTGGCCTAAGTCCTGGCCCCCAGCGGGCCTGACTCATAATTTAAACTCTCCTGGAGCTATTCCCCGTGGTCTTGGCCGTCGAGCTGTGGGGTAAAAAATTGGAGAATGGGACTGTTGTGTTCTGGACAGACAACATCAGTGTGGTATACGCAATCAATAACTTAACAGCCACTTCCGAGAAGGTTATCACTTTGTTGCGTCACTTGGGGCTGCGCTGTCTGGAGCTTAAAATCCAATTCCAGGCCCGCCATGTCCCCGGGGTGAACAATGTAGTGGCCGACGCACTGTCACGTTTTGATTGGGTAAAATTTAGACAGTTAGTCCCAAGGGCAGCTACACTGGGCTTAAGCTGTCCTGATTTCCTTTGGCAGCTCGTTCTTCCTGGATAGCCTTGCTTCCGTTGGTTCGATCCTCCCTTGCACCATCCACATGGCACTCCTATGTCCGCATGTGGACTGAATGGGAAAAGTTCTGTAATTCCAGGGGAATTGAGGCTGCTCGGGGATCTCAGGACACGTTATGTGATTGGCTGGTGAGTTTACACACTTCCGGCGTTCGTCAAGGGGCAATACAGTCTAAATTAGCAGCAATATCATTTTTCTACAGGACTTTATCCATCCCTGACCCCACTGACTCATTTTTCATCAGGCAGGTCATCAAGGGTTGGGGTAGATCGCAGCAGCGTAAAATAGACTCTCGTGAGCCCATTACTCGCGAGCGCCTGGAACGTTTGGTCCAGGTGCTCGATGAAGTTTGTTTATCAGAATTTGAAGCCGTGCTCTTCAAAACAGCATTTAATTTGGCCTTTGCAGGGGCCCTTAGGGTCAGTGAATTAGTAGCACCCTCTAAACAGAAGGCTGGGTCAGGGATTCAGTTGCAGCATGTTAGGGCTGCTCCTGGGTCCCTCCTCCTTTTCCTTCCACGTTCAAAAACGGACCAGGATGGAAAGGGAACTTGGATCCCCCTATATCCACAAGCAGTCAGCGCATGTTGCACTGTAAAATGGGTTAATATTTATTTAGCCCACAGACCGCAAGTCCAGGGTCAGTTCTTGGTCCACGCGGACGGCAAATCCCTTTCAAAATTCCAGTTTGGGAGGGTGCTGAAGCTGGCAGCAGTCAAAGCGGGGTTGGATGCTAGCAAGCTGGCCCCACACTCCTTCCGGATAGGGGCAGCTACAGATGCGGCGCAAGCGGGGTCCTTGAGCGAGGACATTAAACGTATTGGGCGTTGGCGACTCCAATTGTTTCAAAAAATATGTCCGGCCAATTGTTTAATGTTTATCGTAAATTTTCAAATACTAAAATATTTGTCTCCACAGGCACTGTCCCAGGAGTGAAGAGAATTTGGATTGTGGGACACTCCTTCGTTCACTGGGCCTCACTTCGCTGTGCATCCCTCCCAATTGGCCAATCCCTAGGTTTTCCCTCCAACAAAGTATCCATTAGATGGTTAGGGGACAGGGGGATGTGTTGGCCACAATTAGCGGGAACATTATCAGAGGCCCTAGTACATTGGGGTAAGCCTCATATCCTGATCCTTCACCTGGGGGGTAATGATGTGGGGGCCATGCCAGTTCTCCAGTTAATAAAAGTTATACAGGCAGACATAAGTTGTTTGAGAGTGCGCATTCCAGGAGTCATGATAGGATGGTCCAATATAGTCCCCCGCCTCCACTGGAGGCATATGTCTGCCCATACGGCGGCATATCGGATTAGAAAAAGATCAATGCATCATTGGCAAAAACCGTCACAGGTTCAGGTGGCTTCGTGGTACGGCACGAAGCCATTTCGGCTGATAGAACTGAACTTTACAGAAGGGATAAAGTTCATCTCTCTTATGTGGGTTTAGATTTATTCATAGGAGATATCCAAAGAGCAATTTCACCCCTCCTCTAAGTCGGGCTGTGGGTGGTGGCGGCAAGGGACCATTAAAATGCTTCCTTGTGGCGGGGAGATCCCGGTCCTGTTGCGTAGGAGAAGGTCGCTAGGGGTGAGTGATGACCACATTTTGGGGAGGAGGGTAGGCCTCACGTGCACGTGACGGTAACCCTCCTTCCTCCCTCTTGAGGGATGGTCACGTGATCTCTGCAACCCCTCAGCGTCATCTCCTTAGGGCAGAGACCCCTCTGCTGCTGTTCCCGTTGGGCCGGGAATCTCCTTGCTGTACTGGGTTAGTTGGTCTCTATGCCGCCATATTCAGTTCTATTGGTTCTACTAGTTGATTTAGGTTAATAAAATTTCTGACCTGTGACGGTCAAAAATTTCTCCCATACAAAGTTGTCTGTCGTTATTCGCACTACATGCACATGTAAATAGTTATTTAAGTTAAGTTATGGTTAAGATTCTCCCTCCTCAGCTGGGAAGGATCCGGTAAGCGTTTAATCCCTTAATGCAGTGTAGGGCTTAGCATAAGCCTGGAGCAGTCTAAGGGTTAAGGCTGTAGGAGAGTGGGATAGAAGAGAGAGGGCTGTGTCAGGGTGCAACATTGTTGCTATTCAGGGTAGGCCCCTCCTTACCTGTAGAAAAGCTGAATCTTCCCTGGCAACTTCCTCTTCTTCTCTGGATCCTTACTGAAGCAGTTTTGTCCCGCCCTCCCTCCCCTTTTGTTACTGGTTCTTTGCTAAATTGACGGCAATTCAATGGCAGGGCTATGGCTACTCACCCTAGGCCCCTATGCCATTGCTGTAGTTTATAGATCTCCCCTCTCTGTTATGCGGTTCATTTCGGCTTGGTAACAGAGAGATCCTTATATCAGGTGGAAGATCTTTGTGCACCCCGGCGGCGGGGAGATCCCGGTCCTGTTGCGTAGGAGAAGGTCGCTAGGGGTGAGTGATGACCACATTTTGGGGAGGAGGGTAGGCCTCACGTGCACGTGACGGTAACCCTCCTTCCTCCCTCTTGAGGGATGGTCACGTGATCTCTGCAACCCCTCAGCGTCATCTCCTTAGGGCAGAGACCCCTCTGCTGCTGTTCCCGTTGGGCCGGGAATCTCCTTGCTGTACTGGGTTAGTTGGTCTCTATGCCGCCATATTCAGTTCTATTGGTTCTACTAGTTGATTTAGGTTAATAAAATTTCTGACCTGTGACGGTCAAAAATTTCTCCCATACAAAGTTGTCTGTCGTTATTCGCACTACATGCACATGTAAATAGTTATTTAAGTTAAGTTATGGTTAAGATTCTCCCTCCTCAGCTGGGAAGGATCCGGTAAGCGTTTAATCCCTTATGATCTAGGCCAATTTTGGTATATTTCATGCCACCATTTCACCGCCAAATGCGATCAAATAAAAAAAAAATTGTTCACTTTTTCACAAACTTTAGGTTTCTCACAGAAATTATTTGCAAACAACTTAGGCAATTATGGCATAAATGGTTGTAAATGCTTCTCTGGGATCTCCTTTGTTCAGAAATAGCAGACTTATATGGCTTTGGTATATGGCTTTGGAGTTGCTTTTTGGTAATTAGAAGGCTGCTAAATGCCACTGCGCACCACACGTGTTTTATGCCCAGCAGTGAAGGGGTTAATTAGGGAGCATGCAGGCAGCTTGTAGAGTTAATTTTAGCTTAAGTGCAGTGTAGTAGACAACCCAAAGTATTGATCTAGGCCCATTTTGGTATATTTAATGCCACCATTTCACCACCAAATGCGATCAAATAAAAAAAAAATTGTTCACTTTTTCACAAACTTTAGGTTTCTCACAGAAATTATTTACAAACAACTTAGGCAATTATGGCATAAATGATTGTAAATGATTCTCTGGAATGCCCTTTGTTCAGAAATAGCAGACTTATATGGCTTTGGCGTTGCTTTTTGGTAATTAGATGGCTGCTAAATGCCACTGCACACCACACGTGTTTTATGCCCAGCAGTGAAGGGGTTAATTAGGGAGCATGTAGGCAGCTTGTAGAGTTAATTTTAGCTTAAGTGTAGTGTAGTAGACAACCCAAAGTATTGATTTAGGCCCATTTTGGTATATTTCATGCCACCATTTCACCGCCAAATGAGATCAAATAAAAAAAAATTGTTCACTTTTTCACAAACTTTAGGTTTCTCACAGAAATTATTTACAAACAACTTAGGCAATTATGGCATAAATGGTTGTAAATGCTTCTCTGGGATGCCCTTTGTTCAGAAATAGCAGACTTATATGGCTTTGGCGTTGCTTTTTAGTAATTAGAAGGCTGCTAAATGCCACTGCGCACCACACGTGTTTTATGCACAGCAGTGAAGGGGTTAATTAGGAAGCATGTAGGCAGCTTGTAGAGTTAATTTTAGCTTAAGTGTAGTGTAGTAGACAACCCAAAGTATTGATCTAGGCCCATTTTGGTATATTTCATGCCACCATTTCACCGCCAAATGCGATCAAATTTAAAAAAAAGCTTACATTTTTTCGCAATTTTAGGTTTCTCACTAAATTATTTAGAAATTATATTATCTTTAGAAAGTCCGCAAAAGTTGGATGAAACATGTAGACAGGATGGTCTACAAGAAACCTGCCAGCACGAAAGAAGATTCTAAGGAGTATTCAACTCTAAAAGCCAAGAGCGGTGGATATACTAAGGAACCTCTTCACCCAAAATGGATGTGGAGTTCATGCGAAAGCGACACCCTGATATGAGAGTAGGGTTTATTGTAACCAAGGCTTGACATTTTTAACTTTTTTGTAAGTGCAATACATTATGTGCTTGAAATAAAATGTTAAAGATTCACCTTGAGTCGTGGATGCACTCTTCTGCTTTTTTCGTTCCAGTATATCCATTGCCTGAGCACTCCTTAGTCCTCAGTGAGAGAGGAAGCAGCACCATCAGCTCAACAATAGGGGAGGGCTATCCATTGAAAGCAGAAATAACAACATAAGTTTCTTACCCACACTCCCAGAGCCACAAAGTAAGTACTTATTAATGAGTTTTTCAATACAATATCTTATCTTAACAGCATGTGCAATTTTGGCACAAATGGTTGTAAATGCTTCTCTGGGATCCCCTTTGTTCAGAAATAGCAGACATATATGACTTTGGCGTTGCTTTCTGGTAATTAGAAGGCTGCTAAATGCTGCTGCGCATCACACGTGTATTATGGCTAGCAGTGAAGGGTTTAATTAGGTAGTTTGTAGGGATCTTGCAGGGTTAATTTTAGCTTTAGTGTAGATATCAGCCTCCCACCTGACACATCAGACCCCCTGATCCCTACCAAACAGCTCCCTTCCCTCCCCAACTCCACAATTGTCCCCGCCATCTTAAGTACTGGCAGAAAGTCTGCCAGTACTAAAATAAAAGGTTTTTAAATGTTTTGCATATTTTTTTAGCATATTTGCATATGCTGTGGTGTAGCATCCCCCCTTAGCCCCCAACCTCCCTGATCCCCCCAAAACAGCTCTCTAACCCTCCCCATCTGCCTTATTGGTGGCCATCTTGGGTACTGGCAGCTGTCTGCTATTATTTCACAGTCAAAAAAGTTTGTGATTTTTTAAATGTACACTACTGTTACACCTGATATGAGTGGTGGCACCTAACTGTTATACTAAAATTACATTAAACTACAAATTAAATTAACAATATTATATATTTAAAAACCTAACCCTACTCAAATTATTTAAATCTACTATTAAAAATTACAGTTACAAAAAACTAACAACTAAGTTGCACAAAATAAAAAACACTAAGTTACAAAAAAAATAAACACTAAGTTACAAAAAAAATAAACACTAAATTACACAAAATAAAAAATAAATGATCAAATATTTAAACTAATTACACCTAATCTATGAGCCCTATGAAAATAAAAAGCCCCCCCCCAAATTAAAAAACCTAGCCTACAATAAACTACCAATGGCCCTTAAAAGGGCCTTTTGCGGGGCATTTCCCCAAATAAATCAGCTCTTTTACCTGTAAATATAAATACAAATACGACCCCCAACAGTAAAACCCACCACCCACACAACCAACCCCCCCAAATAAAAACCTAAGCTCCCCATTGCCCTGAAAAGGGTATTTGGATGGGCATTGCCCTTAAAAGGGCATTTAGCTCTTTTTCCACCCAAAGTCCCTAATATAAAATTAAAACCCACCCAATAAACCCTTAAAAAAACCTAACACTAACCCCCGAAGATCCACTTACAGTTTTTGAAGACCTGACATCCATCCTCAACAAAGCAGCAGAAGTCCTCATGTAAGCCAGCAGAAGTCTTCATCTAAGCGGGCCGAAGTCTTCATCCAAGCCGGCAGAAGTCTTCATCCAGACGTCATCTTCTTTCTTCATCCATCCGGCGCGGAGCGGCTCTATCTTCAAGACATCCGGCGCAAAGCATCCTCTTCTTCCGACGTCTTCTTGAACAATGAAGTTTCCCTTTAAATGACATCATCCAAGATGGAGTCCCTTAGATTCTGATTGGCTGATAGAATTCTATCAGCCAATAGGAATTAAGGTGTAAAAAACAGAATTTATGTTTACCTGATAAATTACTTTCTCCATCGGTGTGTCCGGTCCACGGCGTCATCCTTACTTGTGGGATATTCTCTTCCCCAACAGGAAATGGCAAAGAGCCCAGCAAAGCTGGTCACATGATCCCTCCTAGGCTCCGCCTTCCCCAGTCATTCGACCGACGTAAAGGAGGAATATTTGCATAGGAGAAATCATATGATACCGTGGTGACTGTAGTTAAAGAAAATAAATTATCAGACCTGATTAAAAAACCAGGGCGGGCCGTGGACCGGACACACCGTTGGAGAAAGTAATTTATCAGGTAAACATAAATTCTGTTTTCTCCAACATAGGTGTGTCCGGTCCACGGCGTCATCCTTACTTGTGGGAACCAATACCAAAGCTTTAGGACACGGATGAAGGGAGGGAGCAAATCAGGTCACCTAGATGGAAGGCACCACGGCTTGCAAAACCTTTCTCCCAAAAATAGCCTCAGAAGAAGCAAAAGTATCAAATTTGTAAAATGTAGTAAAAGTGTGCAGTGAAGACCAAGTCGCTGCCTTACATATCTGATCAACAGAAGCCTCGTTCTTGAAGGCCCATGTGGAAGCCACAGCCCTAGTGGAATGAGCTGTGATTCTTTCAGGAGGCTGCCGTCCAGCAGTCTCGTAAGCCAATCTGATGATGCTTTTAAGCCAAAAGGAGAGAGAGGTAGAAGTTGCTTTTTGACCTCTCCTTTTACCAGAATAAATAACAAACAAGGAAGATGTTTGTCTAAAATCCTTTGTAGCATCTAAATAGAATTTTAAAGCACGAACTACATCCAAATTGTGCAACAAACGTTCCTTCTTTGAAACTGGATTCGGACACAAAGAAGGTACGACTATCTCCTGGTTAATGTTTTTGTTAGAAACAACTTTCGGAAGAAAACCAGGTTTAGTACGCAAAACCACCTTATCTGCATGGAACACCAGATAAGGAGGAGAACACTGCAGAGCAGATAATTCTGAAACTCTTCTAGCAGAAGAAATTGCAACCAAAAACAAAACTTTCCAAGATAATAACTTAATATCAACGGAATGTAAGGGTTCAAACGGAACCCCCTGAAGAACTGAAAGAACTAAATTGAGACTCCAAGGAGGAGTCAAAGGTTTGTAAACAGGCTTGATTCTAACCAGAGCCTGAACAAAGGCTTGAACATCTGGCACAGCTGCCAGCTTTTTGTGAAGTAACACAGATAAGGCAGAAATCTGTCCCTTCAAAGAACTTGCAGATAATCCTTTCTCCAAACCTTCTTGAAGAAAGGATAGAATCTTAGGAATTTTTATCTTGTCCCAAGGGAATCCTTTAGATTCACACCAACAGATATATTTTTTCCATATTTTGTGGTAGATTTTTCTAGTTACAGGCTTTCTGGCCTGAACAAGAGTATCAATGACAGAATCTGAGAACCCTCGCTTTGATAAGATCAAGCGTTCAATCTCCAGGCAGTCAGTTGGAGTGAGACCAGATTCGGATGTTCGAACGGACCTTGAACAAGAAGGTCCCGTCTCAAAGGTAGCTTCCATGGTGGAGCCGATGACATATTCACCAGGTCTGCATACCAAGTCCTGCGTGGCCACGCAGGAGCTATCAAGATCACCGATGCCCTCTCCTGATTGATCCTGGCTACCAGCCTGGGGATGAGAGGAAACGGCGGGAATACATAAGCTAGTTTGAAGGTCCAAGGTGCTACTAGTGCATCTACTAGAGTCGCCTTGGGATCCCTGGATCTGGACCCGTAGCAAGGAACCTTGAAGTTCTGACGAGAGGCCATCATTCCATGTCTGGAATGCCCCACAACTGAGTAATTTGGGCAAAGATTTCCGGATGGAGTTCCCACTCCCCCGGATGAAATGTCTGACGACTCAGAAAATCCGCTTCCCAATTTTCCACTCCTGGGATGTGGATTGCAGACAAGTGGCAGGAGTGAGTCTCCGCCCATTGAATGATTTTGGTCACTTCTTCCATCGCCAGGGAACTCCTTGTTCCCCCCTGATGGTTGATGTACGCAACAGTCGTCATGTTGTCTGATTGAAACCGTATGAATTTGGCCTTTGCTAGCTGAGGCCAAGCCTTGAGAGCATTGAATATCGCTCTCAGTTCCAGAATATTTATCGGGAGAAGAGATTCTTCCCGAGACCAAAGACCCTGAGCTTTCAGGGGTCCCCAGACCGCGCCCCAGCCCACCAGACTGGCGTCGGTCGTGACAATGACCCACTCTGGTCTGCGGAAGCTCATCCCCTGTGACAGGTTGTCCAGGGACAGCCACCAATGGAGTGAATCTCTGGTCCTCTGATCTACTTGTATCGTCGGAGACAAGTCTGTATAATCCCCATTCCACTGACTGAGCATGCACAGTTGTAATGGTCTTAGATGAATTCGCGCAAAAGGAACTATGTCCATTGCCGCTACCATCAAACCTATTACTTCCATGCACTGCGCTATGGAAGGAAGAGGAACAGAATGAAGTACTTGACAAGAGTTTAGAAGTTTTGATTTTCTGGCCTCTGTCAGAAAAATCCTCATTTCTAAGGAGTCTATTATTGTTCCCAAGAAGGGAACCCTTGTTGACGGAGATAGAGAACTTTTTTCTACGTTCACTTTCCACCCGTGAGATCTGAGAAAGGCCAGGACAATGTCCGTGTGAGCCTTTGCTTGTGGAAGGGACGACGCTTGAATCAGAATGTCGTCCAAGTAAGGTACTACTGCAATGCCCCTTGGTCTTAGCACCGCTAGAAGGGACCCTAGTACCTTTGTGAAAATTCTTGGAGCAGTGGCTAATCCGAACGGAAGTGCCACAAACTGGTAATGCTTGTCCAGGAATGCGAACCTTAGGAACCGATGATGTTCCTTGTGGATAGGAATATGTAGATACGCATCCTTTAAATCCACCGTGGTCATGAATTGACCTTCCTGGATGGAAGGAAGAATTGTTCGAATGGTTTCCATTTTGAACGATGGAACCTTGAGAAACTTGTTTAGGATCTTGAGATCTAAGATTGGTCTGAATGTTCCCTCTTTTTTGGGAACTACGAACAGATTGGAGTAGAACCCCATCCCTTGTTCTCCTAATGGAACAGGATGAATCACTCCCATTTTTAACAGGTCTTCTACACAATGTAAGAATGCCTGTTTTTTTATGTGGTCTGAAGACAATTGAGACCTGTGGAACCTCCCCCTTGGGGGAAGCCCCTTGAATTCCAGAAGATAACCTTGGGAGACTATTTCTAGCGCCCAAGGATCCAGAACATCTCTTGCCCAAGCCTGAGCGAAGAGAGAGAGTCTGCCCCCCACCAGATCCGGTCCCGGATCGGGGGTCAACATCTCATGCTGTCTTGGTAGCAGTGGCAGGTTTCTTGGCCTGCTTTCCTTTGTTCCAGCCTTGCATTGGCCTCCAGGCTGGTTTGGCTTGAGAAGTATTACCCTCTTGCTTAGAGGACGTAGCACTTGGGGCTGGTCCGTTTCTGCGAAAGGGACGAAAATTAGGTTTATTTTTGTCCTTGAAAGACCTATCCTGAGGAAGGGCGTGGCCCTTGCCCCCAGTGATATCAGAAATAATCTCTTTCAAGTCAGGGCCAAACAGCGTTTTCCCCTTGAAAGGAATGTTAAGCAATTTGTTCTTGGAAGACGCATCCGCTGACCAAGATTTTAGCCAAAGCGCTCTGCGCGCCACAATAGCAAACCCAGAATTTTTCGCCGCTAATCTAGCCAATTGCAAAGTGGCGTCTAGGGTGAAAGAGTTAGCCAATTTGAGAGCATGAATTCTGTCCAAAATCTCCTCATAAGAAGAATCTTTATTGAGCGCCTTTTCTAGTTCATCGAACCAGAAACACGCTGCTGTAGTGACAGGAACAATGCATGAAATTGGTTGTAGAAGGTAACCTTGCTGAACAAACATCTTTTTAAGCAAACCCTCTAATTTTTTATCCATAGGATCTTTGAAAGCACAACTATCTTCTATGGGTATAGTGGTGCGTTTGTTTAGAGTAGAAACCGCCCCCTCGACCTTGGGGACTGTCTGCCATAAGTCCTTTCTGGGGTCGACCATAGGAAACAATTTCTTAAATATAGGGGGAGGGACGAAAGGTATGCCGGGCCTTTCCCATTCTTTATTTACAATGTCCGCCACCCGCTTGGGTATAGGAAAAGCTTCGGGGGGCCCCGGGACCTCTAGGAACTTGTCCATTTTACATAATTTCTCTGGAATGACCAAATTCTCACAATCATCCAGAGTAGATAACACCTCCTTAAGCAGGGCGCGGAGATGTTCCAATTTAAATTTAAATGTAATCACATCAGGTTCAGCTTGTTGAGAAATTTTCCCTGAATCTGAAATTTCTCCCTCAGACAAAACCTCCCTGGCCCCCTCAGACTGGTGTAGGGGCACTTCAGAACCAATATCATCAGTGTCCTCATGCTCTTCAGTATTTTCTAAAACAGAGCAGTCGCGCTTTCGCTGATAAGTGGGCATTTTGGCTAAAATGTTTTTGATAGAATTATCCATTACAGCCGTTAATTGTTGCATAGTAAGGAGTATTGGCGCACTAGATGTACTAGGGGCCTCCTGTGTGGGCAAGACTGGTGTAGACGAAGGAGGGGATGATGCAGTACCATGCTTACTCCCCTCACTTGAGGAATCATCTTGGGCATCATTTTCTCTAAATTTTGTGTCACATAAATCACATCTATTTAAATGAGAAGGAACCTTGGCTTCCCCACATACAGAACACAGTCTATCTGGTAGTTCAGACATGTTAAACAGGCATAAACTTGATAACAAAGTACAAAAAACGTTTTAAAATAAAACCGTTACTGTCACTTTAAATTTTAAACTGAACACACTTTATTACTGCAAATGTGAAAAAGTATGAAGGAATTGTTCAAAATTCACCAAAATTTCACCACAGTGTCTTAAAGCCTTAAAAGTATTGCACACCAAATTTGAAAGCTTTAACTCTTAAAATAACGGAACCGGAGCCGTTTTTATATTTAACCCCTTTACAGTCCCTGGTATCTGCTTTGCTGAGACCCAACCAAGCCCAAAGGGGAATACGATACCAAATGACGCCTTCAGAAAGTCTTTTCTGTGTATCAGAGCTCCTCACACATGCATCTGCATGTCATGCTTCCTAAAAACAAGTGCGCAATAGAGGCGCGAAAATGAGGCTCTGCCTATGATTAGGGAAAGCCCCTAGAGGATAAGGTGTCCAATACAGTGCCTGCCGGTTATTTTACATAATTCCCAAGAATAAAATAATTCCTCAAAGCTATGAAGTATAAAATATGTTTATATATCAATAGTTTTAGCCCAGAAAATGTCTACAGTCTTAAAAGCCCTTGTGAAGCCCTTTTTTTCTTATGTAATAAAAATGGCTTACCGGATCCCATAGGGAAAATGACAGCTTCCAGCATTACATCGTCTTGTTAGAAATGTGTCATACCTCAAGCAGCAAAAGTCTGCTCACTGTTTCCCCCAACTGAAGTTAATTCCTCTCAACAGTCCTGTGTGGAAACAGCCATCGATTTTAGTAACGGTTGCTAAAATCATTTTCCTCTTACAAACAGAAATCTTCATCACCTTTCTGTTTCAGAGTAAATAGTACATACCAGCACTATTTTAAAATAACAAACTCTTGATTGAATAATAAAAACTACAGTTAAACACCAAAAAACTCTAAGCCATCTCCGTGGAAATGTTGCCTGTACAACGGCAAAGAGAATGACTGGGGAAGGCGGAGCCTAGGAGGGATCATGTGACCAGCTTTGCTGGGCTCTTTGCCATTTCCTGTTGGGGAAGAGAATATCCCACAAGTAAGGATGACGCCGTGGACCGGACACACCTATGTTGGAGAAATTCCTATTGACTGTTGCAGTCAGCCAATAGGATTGAGCTTTCATCCTATTGGCTGATCCAATCAGCCAGTAGGATTGAGCTTGCATTCTATTTTCTATTCCAATTCCAATGCCCCGCAAAAGGCCCTTTTAAGGGTCATTGGTAGTTTATTGTAGGGTTTTTTTATTTGGGGGGGCTTTTTTATTTTCAAAGGCTCTTAGATTAGGTGTAATTAATTTAAATATTTGATCATTTATTTTTTATTTTGTGTAATTTAGTGTTTATTTTTTTTTGTAACTTAGTGTTTTTTATTTTGTGTAACTTAGTTGTTAGTTTTTTGTAACTATGTAATTTTTAATAGTAGATTTAAATAACTTGAGTAGGGTTTGGTTTTTAGAAATGTAATATAGTTAATTTAATTTTTAGTTTAATGTAATTGTAGTATTATAGTTAGGGTAAATTAATTATTAGTTTAATATAGTGTAATGTAATTTTAGTAAAATAGTTAGGGTAGGATAATTAATAGTTTAATATAGTTTAATGTAATTTTAGTATAATAGTTAGGATAGGTTAATTAATAGTTCAATATAGTTAAATGTAATTTTAGTATAATGGTTAGGGTAGGTTAATTAATAGGTTAATATACTTTATTTTAATTCTAAAGGTAAATTTATTATAAGATAGGGATGAGTTAATATTTAATATAAAGTTAGCGGTTTGTTAGGTTTAGGGTTTAATAGGTTTAGTAAGTGGTAGTGATGTGGGAGGTCAGGGGTTTAGGGGTTAATACATTTATTTAGTTGCAGAGGGCTCTGGGAGCGGCGGTATAGGGGTTATTAACTTTATTTAGTTGAGGCGATGTCCGGGAGTGGCGGGATAGGGGTTAATATATTTATTTAGTGGTGGCGGGGTAGATACCCTTTTTTAACATTATTCTGAAAACGCATTTAGAATTACCTTGAGAAAGTTGGATTTGCAGAAAAGCTATCACATTAGTATCTAGTCTACAGACTGTGTGCATTTAAACATATTTAAGACGCACACAAAAATACATTCATATTGACCATCTATATATCTGAAAGACGGCTTTCCAAATATATAAATCGTATTGATTGCTTTTGGTTAAAATTGAAGTACGGAGGCAGCCTCTTTAATACACTTTCAAATATAACATTTACATCTTTATTTGGAACTGTGCTAATGTCTCCTTTCTTTTATTTTAAAAAAAGGAGTCTGAGGCTGGTGAGGAGGAAACACAGCAGAAACATGCTCCTCCTTCACCCAGGCATGAGAGTGGTGCTGAAGGTGACACGTCACCTTGGAGAGAACTGGAGGATACCTCTGCAGAAGATACCCCTGCTGAAGATAACCCTGCAGAAGTCCTCCATGCAGAAGATATCCCTGCAGTAGCCCCGTGCAGCAGCAGGTCACTGTGCAGCAGCTCCCCCTGAGGAGAACATCCCCCTGAAATGCCCGAGAAGGAGCTGATGAGGGTCTTCCTGCAGGAAATGAAGGACTCCCCGATGGCACAACCGGCACGCACACAGTTTATGACCAACGCAGTTAAAACCCTGATAGAAGGACAAACAAATATGGTAAATGTTCTAAATAATATCTTTCAGGTCCTCCAGAAGGTGGCAAGCAGACCATATCCAGAAATGGGAAGACCACAAGAGCCTGGACCATCAGCTCCTGGACCATCATCTTCTGTCCCTCCTCCATCTCCTACTCTGCCTGGTCAATCCCATATCACTCACAGTACTCCTCCTCCCCTTCTTGCCCAACCAGAAGAAGACTATAAGTAGAGAACCACTTATAAAATGGCCCTATGTGTTTAACCCTAGCATAGGGGTTAATCACAAAGTCAGTGTCCATATCAGGACCTGCAAAGCATTTCATTTTAGCACTGTAATGGTCCTTTAACTTTACAAAATTCTCAGTCTAAGGGGTTATATTATATTGTAGATAACATCTCTGATAAGAATTTACCCAACTGACAACTGATATTTTATATGCTTTACTTTATCAATGATGTGATTACATCATATATGACATCACAAGCTCTTATCATTGATGTTAGGCTTGGTTAAATAAACAACCAGGAAATAAGTTAGCCACAGATTTTATTTACTTTAATGAACATATAAACATATATTTAAAACTTGTTTTTTACTATTACTTTATATTTTATAACATTTTACATAAATATCTTGTCAGTTATTTTGTGACACACAATACTATAAAAAAAATCAGTATACATTTTCATATGCATATGTTTATAGACCAATCTAGATTTTATTTAATGTAATTCCTATTTATGTTTGTGTGTATTGTTAAAGGTTTCTATTTATATACAATTCAATATGGGCCTTAAAATAACTTCTTGGAACTTTAAAATATTAAGCATATAAATATCCTATCAAATGCAAACTATAAATATTGCGTTGCCATTCTTTAAAAAAAATGTGATCCTAACTGTATTTGATAGAAACCAAAATATTTTTAAAGAATCCCTGTTGCTATATTAAACATTATTTTGATAAGCTTGCGCAAGTGCATGCCAACTATTTTTTTTTTATATTAAAGCCCAGCCATCTGTCAGACAAGATAAGCTATTAAGTGTCAGTCAAGACCATGAAAACTTAAAAACGATCATCATTGTCATGATTCAGGTCCATAAGGCATCCATCATCTTTCCTTAAAGTCGGCAAATGTTTAGTGCCATTCAAGTATTTTATATCCATCTACAGAAAAGTGGTAAAGTATTTCAGTTTGCTTGTATAATGTTTCAGGCAAGCTACAATTAAATGTCAATCAATCCCAAGATGCTTTAATACAGACCAGTGACTGCAATTTAAGTAATACAGACCACATCTTTTGATCCAGAAAATTATTAAGTCTCATAATATTTTTGAACGTTCTTATTTTCCTTGTCACAGAACGCACATTTTTATCTTCAACTTGTTTGATGTTTGTAAGCTATCAGTCTATAAAGGAACACTACAGAGACAGGTAGATGTGCTGAAGAAGTTGTGACTAGACTGCAAATCCAGTATTTGTCTTTTGAAAGAAAAAAAAAGTTTTGTAGATAAACGCAGAATAACTAAAATTCCCATGTTTATTAAAATTGTAGAAATATTTTGCATGTTTTTTTTATTTTTGTAGTGAATAAAAACAAGTGGAGTTTATTGCATATAATAATAAAAATAGTATAAAAATATATGTGTGTATAAAATAAAATATAAATGTATAACTGAGATGCATAGTTATCACATAGATATTTATACTTTTTTTTCCTTGTCCCCTATTTTCTACTTACTTAATTTAAAATGGAATACCTCCTTGTGCATGTTTTTGTGTGCCTTGTGGTTTTGCCAGTTTGAAGCTGTAATTTTAAGACATAAAAGTAAAAACTTTCACGATTCAAACAAAACATGACATTTAAAACAAGTGTCCTTTTTTTCTGTTATATAATTTTTCATTCTCTTCCTATTCTTTGTTGAAAAGCATACATAGGTAGGCTCAGGAACAGCAATGCACCTCTGGGGAACAGATTCTGATTGTTGATATTCTTTTTTGAATTCTATCTGGCTACAATAAAAAATAAAGATTCTGGGGTAAACAGTAAAAGATACAATTAAAAGTTTCTGACAACTAGAGTAAAGTTCTCTTAAATGTAAGAATTATAGACTTGGAGGTGCAGTCACCTTGCAAGGCAAAACGGTAGAATGCTATTAACTATAACTGCACTTAAACTTATATTCATTCTCAGGGTTGTAACTATTACCCAAGACAAAGGCTGCAATGCCCCCCCCCCCACCACCACCACCATTTAAACAGCACCATTTGTGGTCATTTGCAATCAGCTGTGATTGTGAGTTGGCCACCCCTCTGTTTAGTCTGCACCAGAGGATATGCACTTGATCAACTTTTCTGTACATATATGGTGGTAGGTTTTTCTGTACAGAAACACTGTTGGTCATATTGGAAACTCTGCCACCTTATTTGTAAAAGCAAATTCATAGAATTTCAGATGTGGGCACACAGAAGAGTCAGATATGAAGCAGGTGTAACCCAGACCCCTGTAACAAAAAAATAAATAAAATAATAATAATACTGTTTTCAGTCAGTAGTGGACCTATTCAACAGATGGTCCTGTTGCAAAACTTTTTTGGACCCCCTATCTGAAGGGTAAAAATGAGCCTGCAGCACTTTATAATGATACTGAGTATAAATACATTGGCAGTGAGCACACTGTGCTGTATAATGATTGAGTTTCTACTCACTATACCTTGATGAGTACACTGCTCTGTATGCATTTGATGAACATGTATACTCTGATGAATATGCTGTTCTGTATAATGATGAAATATCTATACACTAATAGTGAACATACTGCACTATATAATTATTTGAGTATCTTTACACTGATGAGTATGTTGCGCACTACAATGATGATGTATATCTATACACAGATAATGACCATATTTGTATATGCATATGTAGAGACTGGCTTCAATGGGCCCCTCCAGCTCTTGTGCCCTGATTCCACTGCACCTGCTAGACCAATAGTAGTTCTGCCCCTTCTTTCATGTCCCATTTAGTGCAACAGACCTGGTTTTGAATGAGATGCCAGTAGTTTGCCCATGTGTGGTTAAAGGTGAACCTAGACATTCATTGAGTTCTTCCCTTACCTAAAATTAAACTGTAGCTGTATCTGCTTTCCGTTAAAATCCCATTCATATCCTTGTGCCTAGAGCCACAAAAACATTTAGAGTTAAGTCACATCAAAATATTTCTTGTTCAGGTTCAAGATCCAATTTAAATCAAAGAAAATAGTTTAAAAAAATCCCATCCTGTAACTCTGTCACTTACCTTCAGTGATAACTTCCAAATTGGCATCTCTTGTTAAACCCTAACCTTATTACTTATTATTTGAAGCTGCCTGCAGTAGAACGACATTTTAACTTTATATCCTTGCAGATCCAAAGCAGAGACATCTTATGTAACAATGGTCAATAAAGGCATGTTTCTGAGGCACCAGATTTCCTTATTATTCTATAAAAGTTTCAATAAGTAACATATGGAGAAATATAACAGCTTTGCAACATAACAAGTAAAATGCTTTCCTTGTATAGTTATTGCAGATGTATGTATCTGTAATGGATAGAGCTGGGATACTGAGTTGTAGGCCTGGCAGTTCTCTCATCTTTCTGCACCTCTGGTAGGTACATCTTTTGCTGCATGGTTGTATTAAGAGGCATTTTAAAATATACTTAGATATCACTGAATAGCTAAATGAACTCCACTTTATTACTAAATGAATGATACGAGAAATACACATGAAGAATATTATTAATTAATCATAGATGTGGATTGATAGCAATAAAAAAATGTAATGGCATTCTTTTCACAGATGAGAATTCTGTCACAAAAAAGTCCTTCAAATAGAAAACTATTGCCATATTCTTAGCTGCAATTATCTGCTTGAACCTATAAGTTTGGCGATATCACAGTCTTCCATTTCAGCTGTCCCACTGCTCTGCAAACAGCCTGATTTAAATTATATCTGCCCCAGTCTTGCAAGCAATACACAGACCTCCATTTCAGCTGCCCCACTGCTCTGCAAACAGCCTGATTTAAATTATATCTGCCCCAGTCTTGCAAGCAATACACAGACCTCCATTTCAGCTGCCCCACTGCTCTGCAAACAGGTAGCCTATGGAAGATAGAAATCTCATTATATTTACCTACCTTGATATTTCTGATGTGTGTGTTGTAATATGTATTCGTAATTTTTTTTTTTTTATTATTATTATTTTAAATGCATATTTTATCACTATTATGTCTGTCCATTATGTTAAAAGTTAGTTTAATCAGCTCAGGCCCATATATCTTTCTTGCTCTTTGTTTAATGGTTTTATTTCCCTACATGGATACCTCTGTCTTATCTCTGTAATTTTTAACTTTGCCTGTGTTTTTGCTTGAATGACCCTTAGCTCAAATGTCCATAGATACACCCTCCCCATTCCTTAACTTTTTTGCAGGCCCATCTGACGCTAATATATGTCTCTCCCTCAGCCTGATTTAAAGTATATCTGCCCCAGTCTTGCAAGCAATACACAGACCTCCATTTCAGCTGTCCCACTGCTCTGCAAACAGGTAGCCTCTGGAAGTTAGTTGCATCAAAACAAAATCAAATTGCACACTGACTGCAGTCAAGTCTTTCAAATACTTGGGTATGTTGTTAGACCCCAATCTAGCTTTTGGCCTCCACATAGAAAAACTTGCATCTAAACTTTATCCAAAACTAGGTGCCCTGTACAGAAACAAATCCTGCCTCAGCCCTACAGTAAAGGAAAAGATTGTACAGCAAATTCTGATGCCAATCACGGATTATGGAGATTTAGTATATGCACCTACACCGCAAACTCACCTTAATAAACTTAATACAGTGTATAACCAGTTCTGCCACTTTGTGCTACAATGTAACTACAGGACCCACCATTGTGACATGCTAATAGAACTAAACTGTTTGTCGCTGGAATCCAGATGCACCCTCCATCTTTCCAGCCTTGTGTTTAAGAGCTTTTCTGGGAAGCTCCCACCCTACCTGAGCAGAATGCTCTCCAAGGCTATCCCCACCTCCTATAACCTCTGATCCAGTAACAGCACATTATTTAGCTTGCCTCAATACAAAAATAAAGCAGCTAGATCCTCCTTTTCCTACAGAGCACCACAATTATGGAACAACCTCCCGCACACTTTCAAACCTTTGCCAAGCCAAAAATCCTTTAAGAGATCCCTCTCTACATATCTCAAAACAGAATGCACCTGTCATGGTTGATTATATATTTCCTACCTGTTCTATGTTAAATTTTGCATATATTGTGCATTATTATTGTTTTTGTATTTTATTGTACCCTATTGTATTAATGCAATGTTTTGTGGACCCAGGACATACTTGAAAACGAGAGAAATCGCAATGTATCCTTCATGGTAAAATATTTTATAAATAATAATGTTGTCAGGATTTCACATCCTGGCTAAGGTACCATCTTCATTTTTTTAGGTAAAGCATTTTGATTTCTAATTATTATTTAAAAATACAGCAGTATTAATATATTTTGAAACACTGTACTTAGTAATTATTTACACGATAAGATTACACATAAGACAATAGAAAAAGTTTAAAATAAATCAATGAGCAATGGATAATACACAAAGTTTTATGTAATGATACATGATTGCAATATAACAGCTTTCTTTCACCCCTTTGATATGATGATAGACAAATATGAGTTCCAATGATCAAATTAATGTATAAACTATATATCAACATTTAATGGTAAATATCTATGTTAAATCCAAACTTCACTAAATATGGGCTAGATTACAGTTGGAGAGCACAATTGTGTTTATGCGGACCCGTAAATTGCGCTGACTGGATTTTTCTATTGTGAACCTTGTGCCTGTTTTGGAATGGGATTACAAGTCGAAGGTAAAAAAATGGCATGCTTGCGCCATTTATTGGTTTGCGTATATTATCGCACAGAGATTGTCTATGAAATCACAGCCTGCTTGGGCTGCGACATCAGTAATTGAGTGGATAAGAACATGTTTTTTCAATTAAAACAGACTAATTAATTAAAATGGTTACAATCTTTAAAGGGATAGAAAGATCAACATTTAAATGTGCATGAATGTATTTCAAATAATAATAGCAGCATTTTTGCAAAAATGCTTCCAGTAAAAGTTATTTGAGTTTTTCTGCAGCATACGAACATATCCTGTGAGGGCCTGTGCACCAGTATTCAAACTCAGAGAGCTGACAGTGGTGAGTATTTCTTCTCTAAAGATATAATTTGTGTCTTAAAAGCCACTACTGATTCTCTGAGAAGGGGTAGTGTTTAAATACTGGTGCACGGGCCCTCACGGTATATGTGCGTATGCCGCAGAAAAACAGTAATGCATTTTATTAGATGCCTTTTTGCTAATGGAAGTATATTGCAAAAATGCTTCTTTTACATATTGAAATGCATCCATGCACATTTTAATTTACCCTGTACGTCGCTGCAGTCCTGGGCTTCTCTCTGCCGCGATCTCGCTCAGAATAGTGAGATTGTGCTATTTCTGCATTCCCCACGAGTGGGGCACTGCAGAAATAGATATGCAGAGTTGTCATTGCAGAGAGGGCCACATCCCACAGCGGTGGTGCCGATCCTTGGTGGGTGGGAGCACAAGGAGGGAGGCTGGTGTGTGGCACATCGCTGGAGGAGGTGGGAGGAGGGCAGGAGTGGGTGGGACCACTCAGCCACGCTACAAAAAAAAATAACGTCATTGAGGGGGAAGGAGGGAGGTAGGGGCAATGAGGGGGATCAACAGTGGGATCTGTCAAATAAAGGAATCTGGGAGGGGAGGGTGGCAGGGTATTGAGAGGGGGCAGCTACACTACAGAAAAAAATGGGGATTTTCCATTAATTAAAAAAAAAACTAATTTGCAGCAAACTTGGTACTGGCAAACAGCTGCCAGTACCTAAGATGGTGTCAAATAGGGGGGAGGGTTAGAGAGATTTTTTGTGGGGGGAAAAGGAGGGTTGGGGGGTTAGGGAGGAACTTACACAGCAGCAAACATATTTTTTAAAAAATATATATATTTTAAAAAAAGGCTTTTAACTTCATACTGGCAGACTTTCTGCCAGTACTTAAGATGGCGGTGATAATTTTAAGGTGGAGAAAGGTAATAGGGCTGTTTGAGGGAGGTCAGGGTGTGGGAAGTGTAAGGCTAAAATTAACCCTACAAGCTACCTAATTAACCCCTACACTGCTGGGCATAATACAAGTGTGGTGCGCAGCGGCATTTAGCTGCCTTCTAATTACCAAAAAGCAATGCTAAAGCATACGTCTGCTATTTCTGAACAAAGGAGATCCCAGAGAAGCATATAAACTATTTGTGCCATAATTGCATGAGCTGTTTGTAAAAAAAATTCAGTGAGAAACCACAAATTGTGAAAAAGTTAACGTTTTTGTTTTTAATTTGGCGGTGAAATGGTAGCATGAAATATACCAAAATGGGCCTAGATAAATACTTTGGGGTGTCTACTAAAAAATATATATATATAGTTTTGATAGGTAAAAATAAAAAATAAAGGCTCTATTTCTGTTTAAATATAGTGATGGCAAAAATGCTAAAAATACACTGGTCTTTTAAGGAAGTTTTTGTCTGAAATCCCCGGTTCTTAAGGGGTTAATGTGTTGGAAAACCACTTAGAACAACTGCATATTAACACATCTACCATGTGAATAGGCATATACAAAATGTAATTGTAGGGTCATCATAAGAAAGAACAATGGTCACTTTAATTGGATTTACATATTTAGCACAGTTTTCAATGCTCACTGGATTGTGCCTAGGGTTGAAAGCCCGGCCATGTTTTTATGGACACTTACAACTTATACATGCTGCAGGGTGAGAAGAGGGGAAGAGGAATAGTGATATCCAGCCTCAATATACGTGTGTTGTCCTGAGTCGCAATAAATGTTACCATATTCACACCCTGAAACATGGGTAACTCAGAACTGTCATGGGAAACAGGGATGAGGTGACATTTATAAGTGCAGCCTATTGTCTTACTTATAACATAAAAAGGGTCTCGCTTTCAATGGTTAACTATCGCATTGCTCAATAAACATCCTTTAATCTATCATTCTTGCGTTGAAACATTTAAAATACAGTTAAAAGTACACAGTGTATCCGCAATGTTGCCAACATCAAATTCATGAGCACATGCAAACATCAATTACTGTCAGATATTGGAGTCGCGCTGTGCAGTTGCAATTGTATTTTGGGGGGGTGAGAAAACAAAGGAAAAGTGGACAGCAACTATTGAGGGAAATCAAACTACAAGCACACATACGAAAGGGGACAAACTCAGTTCAATATTGGGGACTCTTTTTGCAATGTAAACACTGCTACTGAAACAAGTACACTGAGCAAACTTCATATTGGAGACTATGGGCATATTTATCAAAGTGCGAGCGGACATGATACGATGAAGCGTATCATGTCCACTGCATATCGATAAATGCAGACAGCATACACTGTTGGCATTTATCATTGCACAAGCAGTTCACCAGAATATTTAGATTTATTTAAATTATATTTAAATATAATTTAAATAAATCTAAATAAAATTACTACAATTAACTAAATTATTCCTATTTAAAACTAAATACTTACCTATAAAATAAACCCCAAGCTAGCTACAATATAACTAATAGTTACATTGTAGCTAGCTTAGGGTTTATTTTTATTTTACAGGCAACTTTGTATTTATTTTAACTAGGTACAATAGTTATTAAATAGTTATTAACTATTTAATATCTTCCTAGTTAAAATAAGTACAAATTTACCTGTAAAATAAACCCTAACCTAAGTTACAATTACACCTAACACTATAATTAAATAAATTACCTAAATAAACTACAATTAATTACAATTAAATTAAATAAACTAAAGTATGGAAAAAAAACACTAAATTACCGAAAATAATAATATAATTAAAACATTTTTAAACTAATTACACCTAATCTAATCCCCCTAAAAAAATAAAAAGCCCCCCAAAATAATAAAAAGCCCTACCCTATACTAAATTACAAATAGCCCTTAAAAGGGCCTTTTGCGGGGCATTGCCCCAAAGTAATCAGCTCTTTTACCTGTAAAAAAATTAGAATACCCCCCAACATTAAAACCCACCACCCACACACCCAACCCTACTCTAAAACCCACCCAATCCCCCTTAATAAAACCTAACACTACCCCCTTGAAGATCACCCTACCGTGAGACGTCTTCACCCAACCGGGCAGAAGTGGTCTTTCAGACGGGCAGAAGTCTTCATCTGTCCCAGGCAGAAGAGGACCTCGAGACGGGCAGAAGTCTTCATCCAGACAGCATCTTCTATCTTCATCCATCCGGAGCGGAGCAGGTCCATCTTCAAGCCATCTGACGCAGAGCATCCTCTTTCATCCGACGACTAACACTAAATGACGTTACCTTTAAGTGACATCATCCAAGATGGCGTCCCTTCAAATCCGATTGGCTGATAGAATGAGAGCTCAATCCTATTGGCTGATTGGATCAGCCAATAGGATTTTTTATACCTTAATTCCGATTTGCTGATAGAATTCTATCAGCCAATCGGAATTGAAGGGACGCCATCTTGGATGACGTCACTTAAAGGTACCGTCATTTAGTGTTAGTCGTCGGATGGAAGAGGATGCTCTGCTTTGGAAGGCTTGAAGATGGACCCGATCCGCTCCGGATGGATGAATATAGAAGATATCGCCTGAATGAAGACTTCTGCCCGCCTGGAGGTCTTCTTCTGCCCAGATCAGATGAAGACTTCTGCCCGTCTGGAGGACCACTTCTGGCCGGTTGGGTGAAGACGTCTCAAGGTAGGGTGATCTTCAAGGGGGTAGTGTTAGGTTTTATTAAGAGGGGATTGGGTGGGTTTTAGAGTAGGGTTGGGTGTGTGGGTGGTGGGTTTTAATGTTGGGGGGGTATTGTATTTTTTTTTGTTTACAGGTAAAAGAGCTGATTACTTTGGGGCAATTTTTTTTCATACTTTAGTTTATTTAATTTAATTGTAATTAATTGTAGTTAATTTAGGTAATTTATTTAATGATAGTGTAGTGTTAGGTGTAATTGTAACTTAGGTTAGGGTTTATTTTACAGGTATATTTGTACTTATTTTAACTAGGAAGTTATTAAATAGTTAATAACTATTTAATAGCTATTGTACCTAGTTAAAATAAATACAAAGTTGCCTGTAAAATAAAAATAAACCCTAAGATAGCTACAATGTAACTATTAGTTATATTGTAGCTAGCTTAGGGTTTATTTTATAGGTAAGTATTTAGTTTTAAATAGGAATACTTAAAGTGATTGTAAATTTTACTTGACGAAATCAAACATACTTGCTCAGAATGTTATAAATATGTAAACCGCATTCATATAAACATAAAAAACAAATGCAATAAACTTTTATTTCATTTTTTACTTATCATAGTTGTAAGTACTCGACTCCTCCCAACCGTCTTCTTCCTGGTTAGGAGCCCTACATCCGATGCCTCATTTAATATTTTACGCCCACTCCATGACGTTTGTTGTAAGCTCGTTCATGAGCAGGGCCGACATTTGCGCATGCGATTAAACAATTGCTGAGAAATCGCGCATGCGTATAGCGACCAATACTACAGAAAACAACAGCTCCTCAGCTCTTGGAATGAATGAAATTCAAGAGGTATTGCGCATGCGAGACTCGAGGACGAGCATGGAGTATGCTACGTCATCGGGTAGCTCACGCATGCGCATTTAAAGAAAGTGACGTGAGGAACAAAGATCCTGACGCCCCGGGGAAGCAAAAAACAAGCAGACAGAGAAGTGTCAATCAAAAAAGAAAAGTGGGACCAAAAATGCAGGTGGAGGAATCGGCGAAAACAATAGTAATTAAAATTATATATATTGACTTTAGTTTACATCTTGGGAAAATATGATGAATGAGACTAGGGTTTATTTGTGAAATTAAATACTTTGAGGCAGAGATGTTTGTTTGACTTTACATGCACTTTAATATTTAATTGTAGTAATTTTTTTTTATATTTTTTTTAAATTATATTTAAGTTGGCGGGGTTAGGGTTAGACTTAGGTTTAGGGGTTAATACATTTAATATAGTGGCGGCGACGTTGGGGGCGGCAGATTAGGGGTTAATAAATGTAGGTAGCTGTCGGCGATGTTAGGCATGGCAGATTAGGGGTTAATAAAATTTAACTAGTGTTTGCAATGCGGGAGTGCGGTGGTTTAGGGGTTAATATATTTATTACAGTGGCGGCGATGTCCGGTCGGCAGATTAGGGGTTAAAAACTGTATTTAAGTGTTTGCGATGTGGGGGGGGGGCTCGGTTTAGGGGTTAATAGGTAGTTTATGGGTGTTAGTGTACTTTTTATCACTTTAGTTAAGAGTTTTATGTTACAGCGATAGCCCATAGAACTCTTAACTACTGACTTTTAAATGCGCATGGAGGCTTGACAGGAGAGGGTGTACCGCTCACTTTTTCCAAGACTCGTAATACCGGCATTAGGAAAATCCCATTGAAAAGATAGGATACGCAATTGACGTAAGGGGATTTGCGGTATGCTCGAGTCACGGGAAAAAAGTGAGCGGTACACCTGTACCTGCAAGACTCATAATACCAGCGGGCGTTAAAAAGCAGCTTTGGGACCTCTCAATGCTGCTTTTTAAGGCTAACGTAAGACTCGTAATCTAGGCGATAGTTTTAAACATATCTGAGCAGAAAGAACAAACAAAGGATCAAGGTATGCAAAATATTTACTACTAACAACCATATCCCACTACCTATGAACTACTTACTGTTAGCTCTTAACAAATGTAACCTAATAACTATTATCTATTTCTTATTAAATATATACTACTTACTTTTAACTCTTAACTATTTACTAATATCTATGAACTTCTAGCTAATCTATACTACCGATATCCTTCTAATAACAAATAATTTAGGGTGCTTATCCATTACCAGACCGCCACTGCCAGCAAATTGCACTATAGATTTTTTTGTTCATTTTTGCCAAAGTACTGTAAAAGCTGAAATCTCCCTTCTCTCTGGGGGATTCGGGGGGGGGGGGTGAAGCATCAATCCATGAATTTCACTTGGGGTGGATGCCAGAGGATTTGTGCAGAGCTTACTTCCTAAAACAACTGTACATGAGGTTATTGTTAACCTTTTCAAAGGAAGTCAGAACCGCAATGTATAATAAGGAGACAAATGATTTGCAAACATTATACATTTTGTCCGTTATTGCCAAAGTACTGTAAACAATTCCCCCATTTCCACTCTCTGGGGGATTCAAGGGGGTGAAGTGACAATCCACAAGTTTAACTTTGGGTGGATGCCAGACGATTGGTCCAGAGCACTGCTGATCCTCTGGCATTCACCCCAAGTGAGACTAGTAGATTAATGCTTTGCCCCCTTAAATTCCCTAGGTTGAGGCGAGATGGGGGAATTTCAGCTTCTACGTTACTTTGGCAATAACGGAACAAAACTCTATTGATCCAGAGTGGTGCTCCATTAATGAAAAAGTACCCTAACTTATTTCTAAATGATTTTTTGCCCGTTATTGCCAAAGTACTGTAGAAACTAAAAGACCTGTTTGGAGCTGCAAGAGTCACACCATACACATATTGTTTATTTTTCTGAACCTGTTTGATACATCTGTTGCCAAAGTATCGGAACATGATTGGAGTACATAAATCAAGTTTATCTCCTTAGAGCACCTTACCCGCGAACCTCCACGGACCTGCCAAATAGAAAAAGTATCGGCAAGTGGTACATTTTTGGGTATAGCCCAGATCAACTCGGGTCTACCAGAGCAGTCTAGCCTTCACAAGCCCGCCAAATAACAAGGTAATCGGCAAGGGGCACATTTGAGAATTAAAATCTATATACTGAAATATTGTAGGAGGACTGAACCTTTTTAACACTGGCAAAAGCCGCTAGCAGGGGGTGTCAATCAGCCCGATCGTATAGGATCGGGCGGATTGAAGACCGCAGCCTCAGAGGCAGCAGACAAGTTATGGAGCAGCGGTCTTGATAATTCGACCCCTTAATCCTTAGTGGTTTACCGTGACAGTGACCGTGATTGAACTGTTATATGAATAACCGCACACATTAGTGTGAATGACTTTTATAGTACCAACTCATTTGCTTTTTAATCAGAGAATTTTTATCAGAGGATTTTTAGGTGTTTTATTGATATTGTAGCCCCCGGTGGTTTTTGTGATTATTAAATGTTGTATATTTATTTCTTGTGTTTAGTGGTCTGGTGATACGTAGCTTTCTTTTAGCGCAAGCAATTGTTAATTTGCTTTTTATTGATTTTATTGATTGACTTCAGAGGGCTTTAATTTCTATTGCTTGCTAGTATCTTGACTATTTAAGGAGATATACACTTGTTTTTTATTTTAGAAACTAAAATTCCCCCATCTCCCTCTCTGGGGGATTAAAGGGGGCGAAGCACCAATCCACGAGTTTTACTTGAGGTGGATGCCAGTAGATTGGTGCAGAGCTTACTTCTAAATGCATTTTACTCATTGTAAAAATTGAATTTTCCCCTACCTGAATCATGAAAGTTTAATTTTTACTAGATTGTCCCTTTAACCTAAATCAATTCATTACATCTCCATTCATCCCTATTGGAGAGGCTGCATACAATCAACAGGGTACACATTAGCATATGTAGATATGATTACTACGTGATATCATATACAGCTAAAGGGATGGGCATAAAAACTCACTTCAGGACACCAACATCTACATACGTCTGATTTCAGAGTTGATTTTTAATATTTGATTGTAAATCTCACTTGCATTGTTGTGATTGTCAGAAACAGTACTGGTGTTATTAAAATTCTGTTTTTTTACAAAATGCTTTGTGCAGTTTTCATAGTTAACTATTGTCATTTGTTTCTACTATGAAAACAGTGACTAAGCGTTCTCCTTTAGAAATTCAATTTAAATAATGCCAGTACTGTTTGTGTGAATGCGAGTAAGACTTATAATGAAATTTTAAAAATGAAATATAATATAATAAAAGTATTTAATCCACGATCCAGGTGAAGAACCCCCCCCCCTAAAAAAAAATCTAGTGTAAAAAAAAAAATCCACAAAGAAAAAAAAGGCTCTTCTTATTTTATTCATCAGATTTAATCCTTGATCCTGGCGCTGAAAAAAACCCATAAAATCCAAAAAGGCTAAATAAAATCAATGAAGGGCCAAAAACCCCGAAAACAATAAAGCTCCTATCCTTTTCTTTACCAGATATAATCCATAAGGTCCTCGAAAAGTGCAGCAGGTGCCCTTCTCAGTGGTGTTCATGTTGGTGGCGGCAGCAGTGTTCCAAAAAGGCCCAAAAGAATCCACAAATAGCCAAAAAATAGCTCCACTTATTTTCTTCATCATATGTAATCCATAAGGACCTTGGAGTCAGCAGGGGTGGCCATCCATGTCGGCAGCAGCAGTGGTCCTTCTCAGTGGCCCCTCTCGGTTGCACGTATCATACTTGGCTTCTCATAGTGCCATATTGAACAGGTGATTAAAGATAAATGCAGATGCAGGAAGTGAACAACAATGATTATTTCAGCCAAGATATGATACATTACACTGGGCCGTGGGTGTAATTATATCAAGTTTCAATGTTAGGCATATGTTAAAGCAAGCAGTAATTCCTATGGGTAAATTCATGGTAGCACTTGTTCAAGATATGTCTTACTGTATTTTATGAGAAAAACTACAGGCCACAACCTGCTAGTGTTTGGAAATATGCCATGGAGTTAACAACAGATAAAGTTTACAGTATAAATGTATTTGCTTGAATTTTAAATAAATTGTTTAATGATATCTTGTGATACAATTATTAGAATCTAGACAGGTTGCGTTGTTAAAACTAGCTAGATATGGTAATAAAAATTATATGGTTCTTATATATGTTCAAACCTTGTAGATTTTTTTAAATTAAATTTAAAATTTAAAATAGCTTAGAAAAATAAAAAGCCATGAAAACTCATTACTTGTAGATTTCTTCTGGTAAATTAGAATAGGAGCCGATAAAGGGCTAGATTACAAGTCAAGCGCAAACATTTGCGCCCGAGTGATATAGAATATAGCGAAGGTTTACGCTCATCGGCCTTACCACTCATATTACGAGTTGAAAGTAAACACGGTTGTGTGAACGCAATTGTTATTTATGCTACAATCATAACCACGACTTCACAGCTTTGCTTAACTGTTTTTCAAAACTAAAAAGTTGCACAAAATGCATCAAAAATACATTACACTCATAATAACACTATCTAATAAAACATTTTAATTAATTATTGCATACAAAAGTTATAAAGGCTCAAAGATGTGAATTTTCATGTGTGAGAAAAAAAGGCAAACACAGGGTGTTACAATTGAGATACATACATATACATCTCTAAAGGTGGATATGTATATATATATATATATATATATATATATATATATATATATATATATATATATATATATATATATATATATATAGTATCTCACAAAAGTGAGTACACCCCTCACATTTTTGTAAATATTTTATTATATATTTTCATGTGACAACACTGAAGAAATTACACTTTGCTAAAATGTAAAGTAGTGAGTGTACAGTGTGTATAACAGTATCAATTTGCTGTCCCCTCAAAATAACTCAACACACAACCATTAATGTCTAAACCATTGGCAACAAAAGTGAATATACCCCTAAGTGGACATGTCCAAATTGGGTCCAAAGTGTCAATATTTTGTTTGGCCACCATTATTTTCCAACACTGCCTTAACCCTCTTGAGCATGGAGTTCACCAGAGCTTCACAGGTTGGCACTGGAGTCCTCCACCACTCCTCCATGACAACGTCACAGAGCTGGTGGGTGTTAGAGACCTTGCGCTCCCCCACCTTCCATTTGAGGATGCCCCACAGATGCTCGATGGGGTTTAGGTCTGGAGACATGCTTGTCCAGTCCATCACCTTTACCCTCAGCTTCTTTAGCAAGGCAGTGGTCGTCTTGGAGGTGTGTTTGGGGTTGTTATCATGTTGGAATACTGCCCTGTGGCCCAGTCTCAGAAGGGAGGGGATCATGCTCTGCTTCAGTATGTCACAGTACATGTTGGCATTCATGGTTCCCTTAATGAACTGTAGCTCTCCAGTGCTGGCAACAATCATGCAGGCCCAGACCATGACACTCCCATCACCATGCTTGACTGTAGGCAAGACAAACTTGTCTTTGTACTCCTCACCTGGTTGCTACCACACACGCTTGACACCATCTGAACCAAATAAGTTTATCTTGGTCTCATCGGACCACAGGACATGGTTCCAGTAATCCATGTTCTTAGTCTGCTTGTCTTCAGCAAACTGCTGGCTTTCTTGTGCATCATCTTTAGAAGAGGCTTCCTTCTGGGACGACAGCCATGCAGACCAATTTGATGCAGTGTGCAGCGTATGGTCTGGACACTGACAGGCTGACCCTCACTCCTTCAACCTCTGCAGTAATGCTGGCAGCACTCATACATCTATTTCCCAAAGACAACCTCTGGACATGACGCTGAGCATGTGAACTCAACTTTTTTGGTCAACCATGGTGAGGCCTGTTCTGAGTGCAACCTGTCCTGTAAAACTGCTGTATAGTCTTGCCCACCTTGCTGCAGCTCAGTTTCAGGGTCTTGTCAATCTTCTTATAACCTAGGCTTCTTATAACCTAGCGCCGAAATACCAGGCAATTCTTCTCTGAACAAGGGAAGCAACAACCCCAGACGATCGTTTCGGCCTTCTGTGGGCCTCGTCAGTGAGGTGCAGTGGTATCTCTCTAAGGGCATGTGTGCAAGGGCTCCACGTCTGGCTTACCCATTACTCTTAGGATGACCTAAGAGATTTGCATATTTGAAAAAAGAGAACAGCACCCCTGAGATAGAACAAAAGCTAGAATAACTTCCATGTCTGTTCATTTAAATTATAACTCAGGGTGCAAATTTCTTTTAGCACACTATGCCCCTTCACAGAGAAAAAATATAACCTGTAGCATATCAGTCTGATCCTGCCCAATGACAGTCCAGCGCCGAAATACCAGGCAATTCTTCTCTGAACAAGGGAAGCAACAACCCCAGACGATCGTTTCTTTTTTCAAATATGCAAATCTCTTAGGTCATCCTTAGAGTAATGGGTAAGCCAGACGTGGAGCCCTTGCACACATGCCCTTAGAGAGATGCAACTGCACCTCACTGACGAGGCCCACAGAAGGCTGAAACGATCGTCTGGGGTGGTTGTTTCCCTTGTTCCGAGAAGAATTGCCTGGTATTTCGGCGCTGTACTGTCATTGGGCAAGATCAGACTGATATGCTACAGGTTATATTTTTTCTATGTGAAGGGGCATAGTGTGCTAAAAGAAATTTGCACCCTGAGTTATAATTTAAATGAACAGGCATGGAAGTTATTCTAGCTTTTGTTCTATCTCAGGGGTACTGTTCTTTTTTTTCAAATATATATATATATATATATATATATATATATATATATATATATATATATATAAATGTACATGTGTATTTATGTATTTATATGTGTATATATGTATTTGTATTTACAGAAGTATATACACATATAACCACATAAATACATAAGTATACATATATAGACATATATAAGTGCATTGGAGCCATTTGCTTTTAAGTAGATGAAAACATGTAATAGCATATTTATGCAATATTCATATTTAATAAAAGTTTTAACTTATTTATTTAATGTAAATATTTCACATTCCAATGTTCTGAACATAGCAGAATATGTTCTAGGTATTTATAAATAGATGTTCCTTTATACAGTATATGTGTATATATCTATACCTATATTTAATCATATATATATATATATATATATATATATATATATATATATATATATATATATATATATATATATATATATATATATATTGTATATTTGTATATATATATATATATGTTACAGTTAAAGTGCAGAAACAGTTAATGTGCACATTACCTAGCTAATCTGCAGATTAACTGATTTGTTCAGTTAAAGAGCAGAATCTGCACTTTACCTAGGTAATGTGCACATTAACTGCTTCCGTGTAGTTAAAGTTGGAAAAGTTTGTTTCTCTCATGTAAACTGTTTATTGAAAAAGAAGCCGAAGAATGTTCCGATTTCGGCCGAGGGCAGATACACTCCAGAGTGCTCTGTTCTAATCAGAGCCTTGGGCGCCGCAACTGCCTCTGGGAATCTTACCATGGGTGTCAGCCCGCACGTCTTGAAATTCTCTGTCTGGGAAATTATCTATCGAATCTATCTATTTATTATAGATTCGATAGATAGATAATTTCCCAGACAGAGAATTTCAAGACATGCGGGCTGTGACCCATGGTAAGGTTCCCAGAGGCAGTTGCGGCGCCTGAGGCTCTGATTAGAACAGAGCACTCTGGAGCGTATCTGCCCTCGGCTGAAATCGGAACATTCTTCGGCTTCTTTTTCAATAAACAGTTTACATGAGAGAAACAAACTTTTCAAAAAAGCTAAAGTGCTTGAAAGTGTATTATTTGTTTTTCAACTGTATTATCACAGACACATTACAGCTAGAATGGCAGATATTTCACATTCTCAGTACGATGTTCTTACATTTATTTCTGCTCATTGCATAATTCCACAATGGGTTGCAGGGAAGTCGATTCTGTAACAATTCAGAATGCAGAATGGGAAATATACAACTTAGAAGTGTGGAGACCAAGATGCTAATAAATGCAAAAACAGAATGAGAGCAGTTGTTATACCCTGGGGAAAACTACTATAAACTTGTTAAGAAGTTGAAGTGCGCCTGGGCAATGAATGATGCATAAAGTGCACCGCACTGCCCTTTAAGATTTTGTTTTTACCTCCATTTTCAGAAGAAAGTGCCCCAGGCTCTCTAAAAAAAAGTGATATGAACTGATTATCATAGGAAAAACCATGGGACTCCCTTTAGTTTATATATATGTTACCGCTAAAGTGCATTTTTTGGACTTTAACTAGTGCCTAGTAGGTAATGTGCAGATTATCTAGGTAATCTGAGAAATGAAACAATGTTTGCACTTTAACTGATCACCCTAGTTAATCTGCAGATTAGCTAGGTAATGTGCACATTAACTGATTTCTGCACTTTAACTGTAACATATATACTGTAGGTATAGTTATATATTGTACCAAAATACCATCAAATATATGTAGAAATATGTATTTATGAAAAAAGAGAATATTTTCTGCTATGTAAAGAATATTGGAATGTGAAATATTCATATTTTCATGTTGGTTTAGCGATCGTGTTCTGTGTGAGAGTGGGATGTTTTTTTCCCACTTTGTTTTCTCTGTTGATTTCTACGGGGAATAAATGAACGCGCACATGATATTCTAACTTTGAATTTTTGTGCTAGTCGGGTTACCACTATAGAGAAAACATTTTACTTTCAAACTCATAATACGAGCGCAACCCGACGAGCACAAAAATCTTCTAGAGCAATTAACGCTCAAGCGGGAGCATTCATTTGTGCTTCACTCGTAATCTACCCCATAGAGACTTGACCATTTAGAAAACTCCTTCATGCTAATACATTTATCATATATAGCTTGTGTTATCATATACACCTTTGTTTCCTGATATAAATATTGTAAAATGTTATAAACCAAGGTCCTATAAGCACAAAGTAAAACAACAGTAGCTAAAAATTAACAATGCTAAATGCTTCATTTACTATAAATACATATAATCTTTTCATGTGTTTTCTTCTTATGTATCCCTCTAATTTAAATCACACTTTCACTACTTGTGTGTGCACCTTTGGTAGAACTTTGTAAGACTTTAGAACAGTTTCCTCAGTACATTCAAACTGAATACAAGATATCTATTTAAGGTGCAGCATCCCATTATAATATTAAGAGATTTCATTACCCCAGCTGTTTACTTATATTTATATGTTTAAGGTGTCAGTAAATAATCTAATATTTTATGCAAACAAAATATTTTGATTATCTTAAAATGAGAGAGAATTTCAAAAAGCTAATGCAAAATATCTTTGGTTTGAAAAAATATTTAAAACATGTTACACAGTGGCCATGCATATGCATAAATCTTCCGGTGACTTGCAGACAGTACTACTTACTGTTTAATGAATAAGCAAAACATGAAAAAAAAATCAAATTTGAATATTTGTGAAGGTTATCATAAATATATCCTTCACTTCTCATGTATTTTTGTCAAAATATTTACTTCACATCACCCTGCAATGTGCTCCTTATCTGAATTGTAACAGCTTAGAGTCAATTATATCCACAGAATGTTTTCCTTACAGAAATATTCAATGAAATGTCAAATCTCAGATACAAGAAAGATGTCTGCCCTAAAACAACATATTATGTATTGATAAGTACATTTTTGATCTATAGGGAATATGGACAGAATATATTGAGTCATTTCTCTAAAATGTCTTTATACTCTTCTGTGGATGCTAGTAGTGGTACGTTAATGTTATAAAAACGTAATAATTCAGTGTTTTATGTAAAATGTATAAATGGAAATAAATCAGTGGCTATATATTTATTTATTTGTTTTTCATTGTGGTCTAGAGGTATTTTCTCAACTTTTTTTAGTAAACAATTAGGGCTAGATTATAAGTGAGGTGCAAAACGGTTTTGTGCAAGCGATATTGTCTTTTCGCGAGCAGTTTTAATTGTGCTTTCACAAGTAGAGCAAAATCCTTACCACATTCTCAGAGCTGTTTTCCGAAACAAAAAAGTGTCACAAAACGCATAAAAAATACATTACATAGTACAGTTACACTATAATAACACAATCTAAAAAAAATATTAGATAAGAATATTGCACACAAAAGTTATATGAGATCTCAGGTGTTAGACAAAAAAGCTGCCAAAGAACTTTAACATAGAGATAGATACAGATATATTGCTATAAATATTTGACTGATATATATATATATATAAATCATTTTAAAAACAATGGCCTGTGGAGTGCAATATTGCGCTTATGTGAGTGCGATATTGCCGATCCCCTCAGTAATAGCAATGTGCGCTGGTATTACAAGTGAGGCACAATGCAAACGCAACCTCGCATTATATGTTTCATAGGCTCCAATGGGAGCCTCATTCTCATGCCGTCTGACACTGCAAACCTCTTAATGCAATGCAGGGGACAATTTCTGCAGCATTGGGCAGCAAAATAAAAATATATGCGTATATAGAAACATACACCTAGATTGTGAGTTTTGCGTTAGAGGCTGTGCAGTGCTAACAAGCAGTTATCCCTCACCGCTCAGTTACCTACAGCTCTGGTATTCCGAGTTTTCAGAAACTCGTCGTTAAAAGACAAGAAGTGAGCGTTGAGCAAAATTTTGCTCATTACCGCACTCCAATACCAGCGCTGCTTAAGTCAGCGGTGAGCTGGTGTAACATGCTTGTGCATGATTTCCCCATAGGAATCAACAGGGAGAGCCGGCTGAAAAAAGTCTAACACCTGCCAAAAAGCAGCGTAAAACTCCTTAACGCAGCCCCATTGATTCCTATGGGGAAATAAAATTTATGTTTACACCTAACACCCTAACATGAACCGGAGTCTAAACACCCCTAATCTTACACTTATTAATCCCTAATCTGCTGCCCCCGACATTGCCAACACCTTCATTATATTATTAACCCCTAATCTGCCATTCTGGACACCTCCGCCACCTACATTATACTTATGAACCCCTAATCTGCTGCCCCCAATGTCGCCAACACCTACATTATATTTATTAACCCCTAATCTTCCGCCCCCAACGTCGCCGCCACTATTCTAAATTTATTAACCCTTAAACGTAAGTATAACCCTTACCCTAACCCCCCTAACTTAAATTTAATTTAAATAAATCTAAATAAAATTCATATCATTAACTAAATTATTCCTATTTAAAACAAAATACTTACCTATAAAATAAACCCTAAGCTAGCTACAATATAACTAATAGTTACATTGTATCTAGCTTAGGGTTTATTTTTATTTTACAGGCAAGTTTGTATTTATATTAACTAGGTAGAATAGTTACTAAATAGTTATTAACTATTTAATAAACTACCTAGCTAAAATAAAGACAAACTGACCAGTAAAATAAAACCTAACCTAAATTACACTAACACCTAACACTACACTATAATTAAATTACTTCCCTAAATTAAATACAATTAAATACAATAAATTAAATTATCTAAAGTACAAAAAAACAAACACTAAATTACAGAAAATAATAAACAAATTACAAGATTTTTAAACTAATTACACCTAATCTAATCCCCCTAACAAAATAAAAAAGCCCCCCCCCCCAAATAAAAAAAAGCCCTACCCTACACTAAATTACAAATAGCCCTTAAAAGAGCCTTTTGCGGGGCATTGCCCCAAAGTAATCAGCTATTTTACCTGTAAAAAAATTACAAATCCCCCCCAACATTAAAACCCACCACCCACACAACCAACCCTATTCTAAAACTCACCCAATACCCCCCTTAAAAAAACTAACACTAACCCCTTGAAGATCACCTTACTGGGAGAAGTCTTCATCCAACCGGGCCGAAGTCCTCAACGAAGCCGGGAGAAGTCTTCATTCAAGCCGGGCATCTTCTATCTTCATCCATCCGGCGCTGAGCATCCTATTCATCCGACGGCTAAGACTGAATGAAGGTTCCTTTAAATGACGTCATCCAAGATGGCGTCCCTTCAATTCCAATTGGCTGATAGAATTCTATCAGTTAATGAGAATTAAAGTAGAAAAAAAATCCTATTGGCGGATTTTTTTACCTTAATTGGTTTTTTTAAGGGGGTATTTAGAGTAGGGGGTATTTAGAGTAGGGTTGGTTGTGTGGGTGGTGGGTTTTAATGTTGAGGGGGATTTGTAATTTTTTTTACAGGTAAAAGAGCTGATTACTTTGGGGCAATGCCCTACAAAAGGCCCTTTTAACCCCTTAATGACCACAGCACTTTTCCATTTTCTGTCCGTTTGGGACCAAGGCTATTTTTACATTTCTGCGGTGTTTGTGTTTAGCTGTAATTTTCCTCATACTCATTTACTGTAACAACGCATATTATATACCGTTTTTCTCGCCATTAAATGGGCTTTCTTAAGATACCATTATTTTCATCATATCTTATAATTTACTATAAAAAAATTATAAAATATGAGGAAAAAAATGGAAAAAAACGCAGTTTTTCTAACTTTAACCCCCAAAATCTGTTACACATCTACAACCACCAAAAAACACCCATGCTAAATAGTTTCTAAATTTTGTCCTGAGTTTAGAAATACCCAATGTTTACATGTTCTTTGCTTTTTTTGCAAGTTATAGGGCAATAAATACAAGTAGCACTTTGCTATTTCCAAACCACTTTTTTTCAAAATTAGCGCTAGTTACATTGGGACACTGATATCTGTCTGGAATCCCTGAATATCCCTTGACATTTATATATATTTTTTTAGAAGACATCCCAAAGTATTGATCTAGGCCCATTTTGGTATATTTCATGCCACCATTTCACTACAAAATGCGATCAAATAAAAAAAAATGTTCACTTTTTCACAAATGTTTTCACAAACTTTAGGTTTCTCATTGAAATTATTTACAAACAACTTGTGCAATTATGGCATACATGGTTGTAAATGTTTCTGTGGGATCCCCTTTGTTCAAAAATAGCAGACATATATGGCTTTGGCATCGCTTTTTGGTATTTAGAAGGCCGCTAAATGCCGCTGCGCACCACACGTGTATTATGCCCAGCAGTGAAGGGGTTAATTAGGGAGCATGTAGGGAGCTTGTAGTTTTAATTTTAGCTTTAGTGTAGTGTAGTAGACAACCCAAAGTATTGATCTAGGCCCATTTTGGTATATTTCATGCTACCATTTCACCACCAAATGCGAACAAATAAAACGTAAAATTTTCCCAATTTTAGGTTTCTCACTAAAATTATTTACAAACAGCTTGTGCAATTATGGCATAAATGGTTGTAAAAGCTTCTCTGGGATCCCCTTTGTTCAGAAATAGCAGACATATATGGCTTTGGCTTTGCTTTTTGGTAATTAGAAGGCAGCTAAATGCCGCTGCACACCATACGTGTATAATGCCCAGCAGTGAAGGGGTTAATTAGGGAGCTTTTAGGGAGCTTGCAGGGTTAATTTTAGCTTTAGTGTAGGTATCAACCTCCCACATGACACATCACACCCCCAGATCCCTCCCAAACAGCTCTCTTCCCTCCCCCTCCCCCACAATTGTCCCCGCCATCTTAAGTACTGGCAGTAAGTCTGCCAGTACTAAAATAAGAGTTTTTGGGGGGATTTTTAAAAAAAAATAATAATTCTGTTCTGTAGTATCCTCCCTTAGCCCCCAACCTCCATGATCCCCCCCAAACAGCTCTCTAACCCCCCCTCTCTCTGCCTTATTGCGCCATATTGGGTACTGGCAGCTGTCTGCCAGTGCCCAGTTTGAAATCAAATATGTTTTTTTTATTTTTTTTTAAAAAAATACTATTTTCTGTAGTGTAGCTGTCGTCCCTCAACCCCTGCCAGATCACTAAACATTTTTAATATGCCCACCCTCACTCCCACCGAGTACCACCTTGTGCTTTCATACAATTGTTCCATAGTGTAGGGTTCCCACCCGCCCGCGCGAGCGCCCACTCCCGTGCACGCGCGCGCACGCGCTCCAGTTCACGCGCGCGCACCCGCACACGATCCCGCCCCCCTTCCCACCGTTAGACACCCACCCGCCTCCCTGGGTAAGCTCCCACCGACCAACGAACATGGCCATCGATGGCCGATGCAGAGAGGGCCACAGGGTGGCTCTCTCTGCATCGGACGGCTAAAAAATGTTATAGCAGGATGCCTCAATATCGAGGCATCACTGCTATAACATGAAAGCAGTTGGAAGTGATCAGGATCGCTTCCACTGCTTTCAAAGACCAACGACGTACAGGGTACGTCCTTGGTCGTTAACTGCATTTTTTTGCAGGACGTACCCCATACGTCATTGGTCGTTAAGGGGTTAAGGGCTATTTGTAATTTAGTGTAGGGTAGGGCTTTTTTTATTTTGGGGGGCTTTTTTATTTTGTTAGGGGGATTAGATTAGGTGAAATTAGTTTAAAAATCTTGTAATTTGTTTATTATTTTCTGTAATTTAGTGGGGGGGGTTGTACTTTAGATAATTTAATTTAATTGTATTTAATTGTATTTAATTAAGGGAAATAATTTAATTATAGTGTAGTGTTAGGCGTTAGTGTAACTTAGGTTATGTTTTATTTTACAGGTCAATTTGTCTTTATTTTAGCTAGGTAGTTTATTAAATAGTTAATAACTATTTAGTTACTATTCTACCTAGTTAAAATAAATACAAACTTGCCTGTAAAATAAAAATAAACCCTAAGCTAGCTACACTGTAAGTATTAGTTATAGTGTAGCTAGCTTAGGGTTTATTTTACAGGTAAGTATTTAGTTTTATATAGGAATAATTTAGTTAATGATAGTAATTTTTATTTATATTTCTTTTAATTATATTTAAATTAGGGGGGGTTAGGGTTAGACTTAGATTTAGGTGTTAATAACTTTAGTATAGTGGCGGCGACAATGGGGACGGCAGATTAGGGGTTAATAAATGTAGGTAGGTGGCAGCGATGTTAGGGACAACAGATTAGGGGTAATAATATTTAACTAATGTTTGCGAGGCGGGAGTGCAGCGGTTTAGGGGTTAATATATTTATTTTAGTGGCGGAGATGTCCGGTTCGGCAGATTAGGGGTTAAAATTTTTATTTTAGTATTTGCAATGTGGGAGGGCCTCGGTTTAGGGGTTAATAGGTAGTTTATGGGTGTTAGTGTACTTTTTAGCACTTTAGTTAAGAGTTTTATGCTACGGCGTTGTAGTGTAAAACTCTTAACTACTGACTTTAAAATGCGGTACCAGTCTTGACAGGAGAGGGTCTACCGCTCACATTTTGGCAGACTCGTAATACCGGTGTTATGCAAGTCCCATTAAAAAAGAGGATACGCAATTTACGTAGGTGGATTTGCGGTATTTCCAAGTCTGGCCAAAAAAGTGAGCGGTACACCTGTACCTGCAAGACTCGTAATACCAACGGGCGTTAAAAAGCAGCGTTAGGGCCTCTTAACGCTGCTTTTTAAGCCTAACGCACAACTCATAATCTAGCCGATAGATTTTCATGGCTGATAAGAGACATAGGCCCTGCAAGTCTGCCCGATATTTCCTAAAAGTATAAACTTATCGAGTTTGTAGGATAGCCTTATGCTTATCCAGGAATTCTTAAAGTCCCCCATTTTGAATATATACATATTTACATAAATATGCACCCAGGGATGTGTACCCAGTCCGGCCTGAGAGTGCTGACCCCAACTGTGTTTTGTACACACATATATATATATATGTGTGTGTGTACAAAACACGGTTGATGTCAGCACTCTCAGGCCGGACCAGGTACACATCCTATGACCCTGTAACATGCACAGCCCTGGGTGCAAAACAGCACTCTCAGGAAGCTACACTGTCACCAGAGTCACAGGCAGTTAACCCCAGACAGGTCTAGGTGCAAGGCCCAAAAAGGGAAAATTACAAAAAATTAATACATTAATATAAACACACAGAAGCTCTTAACTAAGATAAAAAGCAGCAATGGAAGAGTTTGTTACCGCATCTGGCCAAATGGGAAAAGCCCAGGTACCTCATCAAGGTCTCTTCCAAAAACCTGGGACCCTAAACAGCCACAGAATGCAGGTTCACAATCAAACAACTGTAAAAAAAACAACTGTGAAAAAATGGAGGTTGCACAGGCTTATGTAATCTCCCCAAACATATACAAAACACAGGTGGGGTCAGCACTCTCAGGCCGGACCGGGTACACATCCAATGACCCTGTAACATGCACAGCCCTGGGTGCAAAACAGCACTCTCAGGAAGCTGCACTGTCACCAGAGTCACAGGCAGTTAACCCCAGTCAGGCGTGGGTGCAAGGCCCAAACAAGGACAATTACAAAAAAATAATACATTAATATAGCACACAGAGAAAGTCCAGCACTCACTCACAAGCTCTCAACTAAGATAAAAAGCAGCACCCTTAATTTTTTCACAGTTGTTTGTTTCACAGTTGTTTGTTTGTTAGCCTGCATTGTGTGGCTGTTTAGGGTCCCAGGTTTTTGGAAGAGACCTTGACGAAGTACCTGGGCTTTTCCCATTTGGCCAGATGCGGTAACTAACTCTTCCATTGCTGCTTTATATCTTAGTTGAGAGCTTGTGAGTGAGTGCTGAACTTTTTCTGTGTGCTATATATATATATGTATATAAGCATATACATATTCCACAAGTTTAGACACCACACAAAGCGCAAAAAATCTCCTGAGTAAGATAAAACTTTCTTTATTGTAGCCAAAAAATAAAAACATAACAGCTAAAACACAGCTGAAATAAAGCACTTAAAAATCTAGTGACACAATGTCAGCGATCCAGACCACACGCAGACATGTTTCGTGCAGTTGCGCACTTGATCACTGCTTGAAAGCAATCCTGATCGCTCATTGCTTTATAGCACTTTTCTTAAAGAGACTCTTGCTAATTTGAAAGACATTGTGTCAATTTACACTATTCATTACCTATCCTTTGTTGAAAAGCATGCAAAAAATTTTTTTTTTAAATTATTATTTTTATACATTTAATTTAAGTGTTTGAGATACTATCATATGCATTAATTGAACAGTATATAACTATCCTAATTTTATATTCACTTGTAGTTTGATTCTATAATAATACCTTTTTTTTTTTATCTTACTCAGGAGATTTTTTGCGCTTTGTGTGGTGTCTAAACTTGTGGAATATTTCAAGCAGTGATCAAGTGCGCAACTGCACGAAACATGTCTGCGTGTGGTCTGGATCGCTGACATTGTGTCACTAGATTTTTAAGTGCTTTATTTCAGCTGTGTTTTAGCTGTTATGTTTTTATTTTTTGGCTACAATAAAGAAAGTTTTATCTTACTCAGGAGATTTTTTGCGCTTTGTGTGGTGTCTAAACTTGTGGAATACAAATTGCTCTTTTCTGGATGCTGATTACAGACCGTCTCTGACGCCACAGCTGCAGGTCTCCGCCTCACTTCTCTCATTTTGCTCCCCACTGTGACTGAGACCAGCATACAAGCTACAGGTACTACTGATTTACATTTGTTTCATAGGTACTGTGAGCGCTTTTACTTTGATAGTGTTCTAAGCATATACATATATATTTAAAGTAAAAACACAGTTTCCCATAGACGTCAATGTAAAGACACTATCAATGCTATTTTTTTTTTCTAACACCCCATCATCCCCTAACTTTAAACCCTTATAGCTGCTCCGTGCAGTTTTTTTTTTTACTAAAAATAAAGATGCTCATACTTTTTTTTCTGTACAGTACTGTGCTTTTTATTTTGAGGCAATTGGGGCACATTTTTTTCATTAACCAGAGGTCTGACCTCTGGTTAATTGTGCTAAGTGCAAAGTGAAACCTCAAGCTTGCGGGAGCATTAAAGATCCACTTGTAATGGCGGGTTATTTAATGTGGGCTTTTTAGTTTAAATATTTACTTTCACTTTTGTTTAGAAAAAATTATTTGAGTTTAGAATAGTTTACAGGGTAGATAGTATTTTTTGTATGGTATTTTAAACATATTCATATTGTGAAAATAGAGAAAGAGGTTTCAAAACACATTTTTAAAATATCAAGCAAACTCAATCATAAAATAAAATACATTAGCATGATATCTCAAAAGAAAGTTAGGGCTAGATTAGGTGTGGGTTTTGCACTCCCACTCACGTGTTAACCCTGCTAAACATTACAAGTGGAAAGTAAAAAGTTTTAGCTTGTATGCTAATGAGACACGTGAAAAAAGCAGAACTTTGAATATCACGACCTCATAAAAAAAAATAACACTCTTACCCAATCGCATTTTCTCAAGTGTGCTAACACAGATATATAAATAGGAATATCTATTTATAAATACTAAGAACATATTCCCCTATGGGAAGAGTATTGGAATGTGAAATATTTACAGTAAATATACAGTTAAATAACACTTTATTAAAAACTAGTCCTAAAACCCAGGTACACGGGCCATTTTGTGAAGTACAGAGGTTCCACTCCTTGCTCTCTCTCTATCCCCCCCTCTATTTTGCTCTCTCTGCCCCCTCTCTTTTGCTCTCTCTCCCCCTCTCTTCTGCTCTCTCTCTCCCCCTCTCTCTATTTTGCTCTCTCTCTCCCCCTTCTCTTTTGCTCTCTCTCCCCTCTCTTTTGCTTCCTCTCTCCCCTCTCTTTTGTTCTCTCTCTCCCCTCTCTTTTACTCTCTTTCCCCTCTCTTTTGCTCTCTCTTTCCCCTCTCTTTTAATCTCTCTCTCTCCCCCTCTCTTTTGCTCTCTCTCTCCCCTCTTTTGGTCTCCCTCTCCCCTCCTCTCTTTTGGTCTCCCTCTCCCCTCCTCTATTTTGGTCTCCTTCTCTCCCCTCTCTTTTGCTCTCTCTCTCTCTCTCTCTCTCTCTCTCTCTCTCTCTCTCTCTCTCTCTCTCTTTCCCCCCTCTCTTTTGATCTCTCTCTCCCCCTCTCTTTTGCTCTCTCTCCCCCTCTCTTTTCCTCCCTCTCTTTTGCGCTCTCTCTCCCCCTCTCTTTTGCGCTCTCTTCCTCTCTTTTGCTCTCTCTCTCCCCCTCTCTTTTGTTGTCTCTCTTCCCCTCTCTTTTGCTCTCTCTCTCCCCCATTCTTTTGCTCTCTTCCCCCTCTGTTTTGCTGTCTCTCTCCCCTTCTTTTGTTCTCTCTCCCCTTTTTTATCTCTTTCCCCTCTCTCTTTTGCTGTTTCTCTTCCTCTCTTTTACTGTCTCTCTCCCCCTCTCTTTTGCTCTCTCTCTCACCCCCTCTTTCATTCTCTATTTTTCCCCTTTTTCTTGCTCTCTCTCCCTCTCTTTTGCTGTCTCTCTCCCTCTTTTGCTCTCTCTATCCCCCCTCATTTGCTCTCTCTACCCCCATCTTTTGCTCTCTCTCCCCTCTCTTTTGCTCTCTCTCTCCCCCTATCTTTTGTTCTCTCTCCCCCTCTCTTTTGTTCTCTCTATCCCCACTTTTTTGCTCTCTCTTTCCCCCATCTTTTGCTCCCTCTCTCCCCCCTCTATTTTGCTCTCTCTATCCCCCCTCTTTTGCTGTCTCTCTCTCCCCCGCTCTTCTGCTCTCTCTCTCCCCCTCTCTCTAATTTTGCTCTCTCTCCCCCTTGTCTTTTGCTCTCTCTCTTTTGATCTCTCTCTCCCCCTCTCTTTTCCTCCTTCTCTTTTGCGCTTTCTCTCCCCCTCTCTTTTGTGCTCTTCCCCTTCTCTTTTGCTCTCTCCCACCTCTGTTTTGCTGTCTCTCTCTCCCTCTTTTGCTCTCTCTCCCCTTTTTTATCTCTTCCCCCTCTTTTTGCTGTTTCTCTCCCTCTCTTTTGCTGTCTCTCTCTCCCCCTCTCTTTCGTTCTCTCTATCCCCACTGTTTTGCTCTCTCTTTCCCCCATCATTTGCTCCCTCTCCCCCCTCTATTTTGCTCTCTCTATCCCCCTCTTTTGCTCTCTCCCCCGCTCTTCTGCTCTCTCTCTATATATATATGTTAAAGTCCCTTGAATGCCTTTTTTTTCTTTTAACACATGAGACCTCATATCTTTGAGCCCTTATATATATTTGTATGCATTTTTTTTTATAATTGTTATTATATAGTGTTTTTTTTATTGTAACTGTACTTTAAAATATATTTGTGATGTATCTTGTGCAACTTTTTTGTCTCACGTAACAGTTAACCAGAGCTCTGAAGTTGCAGTATCCTGACAAGCGTTAAATTCAACTTCGCTCAAGCAGTTACTTTCAACTCGTAATACCATGCTACTACTGTCGCAAGCAAAGAGCCGCAATAAATGCCTTTAAACTTGGGAGCACCACTCATAAATTAGCCCTTAATATTTTAAAGTCACATTTTTTTATTATATCATAATGTTAGAAAAAACAAACAATTAGTTATTTACATCTGTGTTAACAGTTCTAAGGGCACTACATAAGGCAGCAATTATGTAAGTTAGTAATTTATTGATTAGGGTTTTTTTCTGATAGAATATACCTTTTCTGAGCTCATAGCATCCCTTGATCACAAGAAACTCTTTATACACATCAAATTATCTAACTCCTTAATCTACCATTACATTTTTCCATTCCATAAGCATTTAAAAGCCCCCATTTATGAACATGTGGACAGACAATGTTCCCTTGTATGTGAGTAACCATGCCGCATCCACTGCTTTAATTTAAGATTGCACAATAAATAACTTCTGCAATCCCACCACCCTACTCTCACACTATTGTGAACCTTTCTATATGTCAACCTTTGAGATGCCAGAGGGGTTGGGAAGCAGTAGTCCTATGACTGCCACTTCTTAATTTCCGGCTACTGGATTGCATGGCTGAGGTTGTGTAGCATGCACTCTTAAACTGTATCCACAGCTTCATAAATAGATTCCAGACTATTTACCTATCTTTCCCCGGAGGTACTTATGACACATATCACAGTTGTTTATTTAAAAACAAAATAGCTTTATGAATTACCCCAATTAAATTTTTTGCTTGCAATCACTAGTTATGGTTGCCTCTGTGTTTTCAAATTGATAGCAATTCCACCTTCAGTTTTAATTTTCTTGAGCTTTGGGCAAAGATGTCATGAAAAAGTTTCCTTTAAAAAAAAAATCACAGCATCAGAAGTTTCAACAAATGTGAACCTACATAAGCTTTTTATAGTTATTTGCATGCTTTTAGTGTGGACACAGTACTCTAAAGTTCAAAATAACCTTTGATGCTCTACATTATTTAAGTTAAGCATCAATCATGCAAGAGCAGGCCCTGTCAATCACTCCAAGTGACTGCTACACCTTAACCAGCACATAACAGTCAGGCATGTATCAAAAACTATAACATCTACATGTGAAAGAAATATTTAAACTAGGAACTCTTGCTTGGAGCTAATTTTTTATATATTTTTTTCCCCACAAGCTTTACAAGCAACACATATAATATTGTTTTGTATTCCAACTATTTCCACCAGGTGACAATTGAAACTATAAGGACATGTAATACCAAGTTTAAATGGATTTAAAATAGTGGCTCTTATATTTCTATGATGAGGTGAGTGAGAAAAGTCTCTTTAGATTTGCAAAAATGTAGAGATTATTTTGAGATTAAAGGGTTTATATTAAAGCCCATTGTACCCTAAAAGTCACCTATTTGCAATTTCTCACTGAAAACAGAGTAACCTCATTCTTATATGCATCTAATTATTTCTGTGTATTGTATATATTACTTTATTTAATGGGTGTGATTGAGCTCTACAAGGGCCCCTCACCTTATCCCTAACCTTATAGCGATGACCTACAAATTAGATGGGTATTTGACACCTCATACAAAATTAAGGTAATGCCTTCTTACTAACAAACGGCTAGATTACGAGTCTTGCGTTAGCCTTAAAAAGCAGCATTAAGGGGTCCTAAATCTGCTTTTTAACGCCCGCTGGTATTACAAGTCAGGCAGGTACAGGTGTACCGCTCACTTTTTTCTGCGATTTTAGCATACCGCATATCCCCTTATGTCAATTGCGTATCCTATCTTTTTAATGGGATTTGCCTAACGCCGGTATTACGATCGCCTGAAAAAGTGAGCGGTACACCCTCTCCTGTCCAGACTCCTACGGCATTTAAAAGACAGTAGTTAAGAGTTTTATGGGCTAACGCCGGAACATAAAACTCTTAACTAAAGTGCTAAAAGTACACTAACACCCATAAACTACCTATTAACTCCTAAACCGAGCCCTCCCCCCCCACATCGGAAACACTTAAATTAAAAGTTTAACCCCTAATCTGCCGACCGGACATCGCCGCCACTTTAATAAATATATTAATCCCTAAACCGCCACACTCCCGCCTCGCAAACACTAGTTTCATTTTATAAACCCCTAATCTGCCATCCCTAACATCGCCGACACTTACCTACATTTATTAACCCCTAATCTGCCACCTCCAACGTCGCCGCTACTATATTTTTGTTTTACAGGCAACTTTGTATTTATTTTAACTAGGTACAATAGTTATTAAATAGTTATTAACTATTTAATAACTTCCTAGTTAAAATAAGTACACATTTACCTGTAAAATAAATCCGAAAGAGTTGATTACTTTGGGGCAATGCCCCGCAAAAGGCCCTTTTAAGGGCTATTTGTAATTTAGTATAGGGTAGGGAATTTTATTATTTTGGGGGGCTTTTTTATTTTATTGGGGGGGGTTAGATTAGGTGTAATTAGTTTAAAATTCTTGTAATTCTTTTTTATTTTCTGTAATTTAGTGGGTTTTTTTTTTTGTAATTTAGTTTATTTAATTTAATTGTAATTAATTTTAGGTAGTTTAGGTAATTAGTTTCATTATAGTGTAGTGTTAAGTGTAATTGTAACTTAGGTTAGGGTTTATTTTACTGGTAATTTTGTATTTATTTTAGCTAGGTAGTTATTAAATAGTTAATAACTATTAAATAACTATTGTACCTAGTTAAAACAAATTCAAAGTTGCCTGTAAAATAAAAATAAACCCTAAGCTAGCTACAATGTAACTATTAGTTATATTGTAGCTAGCTTAGGGTTTATTTTATCGGTAAGTATTTAGTTTTAAATAGGATTAATTTATTTAATTATGTTAAATTTATTTTGTTTAATTTAAATTATATTTAAGTTAGGAGGGGTTAGACTTAGGGGTTAATAAATTTATTATAGTAGCAGCGACTTTGGGGTTGGAAGATTAGGGGTTAATAAATTTAATATAGTTGCGGCGATGTTGGGGGGGCAGATTAGGGGTTAATAAATATAATGTAGGTGTCTGCGATGTTGGGGGCAGTAGATTAGGGGTTTATAAGTATAATGTAGGTGGTGGCGGTTTTCCGGAGCAGCAGATTAGTGGTTAATAATATAATGTAGGAGTCAGCAATAGCGGGGCAGCAGATTAGGGGTTAATAAGTGTAATATTAGGGGTGTTTAGACTCTGGGTTCATGTTAGGGTGTTAGGTGCAGACATAACTTTTATTTCCCCATAGGAAACAATGGGGCTGCTTAACGCTGCTTTTTTGCAGGTGTTAGACTTTTTTCCAGCCAGCTCAGCCCCATTGTTTCCTATGGGGAAATCGTGCACAAGCACGTTCGCAAGCTTACCGCTACCGTAAGCAACGCTGGTATTGAGGTGAGATGTGGAGCTAAATTTTGCTCAACGCTCACTTTTCTGAGGCTAACACCGGCTTGAAGAAAACTCGGAATACCAGCGTTGGTTTAAGGGAGTGGTAAGAAAAAAGGGAGCGTTAGCACCACATAGCCTTACTGACAAAAACTCATAATCTGGCTGTATGAGTCTATAGTAGCTTCTTTCTCCCTCAACAGAAGACTCCCTGATTGACTGTAAGATAGGTGACCAGCATTTTTTTCTTCTTCTGTACTTACCTATTTTAGTCACCAGTCATGTGAAAGAGGGGGTTTCCGTCTATTATAATAGGGTTTACTTGTCCCTCTAAGCCATACGAGGGGGGTAAGCTATGTTGCATTCTCTTCCCCTTAAGTAAGAACAGCTGTTTGGCTGATAAACATGATCACACTTTTATAGCAATAATCTGTATTGCAGAAAGATCAGACTCCCTTTTTAACAAGGGTTGTGTCTGTAAGTGATGCAGGGCTGAGATAAGAGCTCCTTAAGAAACTCACCTGTAGAACTAGCAATAAGAAAGTACCCCTAGGCATTTCCTCGCTCCTCATGATGTACTTAAACAGACACTGCTGGGAATGAAGTGGCACTGGGGGAACCTCTTTGTTTCCACACAAGGTAACAAACAAATTGCCTCTGTACAGAACTTGTACAGTGATCACTGGGGATACAAATTATGATAGCCCTATTTCTTAGATATTTTCTAATATTAATATGTCGGGATTTTCTATTACTTCATTTACAACAAATTATATTTATCTTAAAAAATAAATAATATACAAACTTCTTTAAATTATTTAGAATTAACCTAAAATGTGCACCTTATTTTAATTATTTAGTTTTATTATTTACTTTCCTCTCTTTATATTTTCATTTCATATTCAAGTATTAAAAACATCAAATAAATCTCAAATATAATGTAGTCTTTATCCTTGTAATCAATTTCAGAACGTGCTACCCAATATAAATTGATAGTACATCACATAAATAGCACTGAAATTGTATTCATTAAGATATTGTTAGCTGTATCATGTAATTTCCTAAGAAAATACTTTAATTACTTTGATTCAAGCTCTTTGCAACAAATACAATCTGATAATAGTTTAGCATTTACCAAAAAAATCTGATTACCTGTATGCTTCTTGCATTTGCAATCATTTAGTCAAATGTATGCAAAGGATTGCAGTAACGGTTTATTAAGCCCTCAATCTTTGTGGTTTGTACAATTCCTGCTGACCAGAGTCATCTTTTAAATATTTAGAGCCAGATTACAAGTAGAGCTCTAAAAATAGCTTTCGTGAAAGCGATATTTGTGATCCACTGAGTAATACCAGTGCACGCTAATGTGTTCGAGTATTACAAGTTGACAGCAATGCGAACGTGAGCTTGCATTCGCATTGCTGGGGCACTATGCTCAAGAGAGCGTGCTTCTATGGGCTTCAATGGGAGCCTTGTTCTGATATCACACACTTATATACAAATATTTGTTTTTAATTGTAATGCCTTTAAACAAATGAGAAGGGGATTGAGGGAGAGAAATGGATTGAGAAAAGGAGAAATAGTGAGAAAAGTGAGAAAAGGCATCATAGGGGATATAGTGAGACAGGATTTAGAGGGGTAGTTAGTGGGGGAGAGATTGAGAAAATGACAGTCAGGAAAGATAGTTAGAGTAAGGGAGACACAAGGAGGGCTAATGAGATGGAGAAAGGAAATGGAAAATAGTGAAAAGGAGAAAGGCAGGAGGAGAGATAGCGAGAGACACAAAAGAAAGAGCTGATAAAAAGTGCAAAACAAAACAAACAAAAGAAGTATATTAGAAACAACATTTGTAATATGGTACAGATGATGCTGTCTGTGCAGCTCCAAAGTCAGAATTATATTTTACACACACTCTCTGACAAAAACAGAGGCAAAAGAGTAAAATCGTACTTCATGATGAGAATTTAACATTTATTGAAAGTGTAATCAAAAATTCCAGAATATTAGATTAATGTCATAAATAACTAGTTTGAGATTTGAAAGGGGGCGCACTTAAACACAGTCATTAATGGTATTCAAAAAGGAGACAATGGAGCTGATTTATCAAGCTCTGAATGGAACTTGATGGCCCTGTTTCTGCGCGAGCCTTCTCTTGGCTTGAGCGAGCCTTCTCTTGTCTGCCTGCTCTAAGGATGCAGACATCAATCCGCACGATCCTATATGTATATCACAAGAACTGCTTGTGCAATTATAAATGCAGACAGCTTATGCAGTGGGCATTTATCGATGTGCGGAGAACATTATACGATACATCGTATCATGTCCGCTCGCATTTTCATAAATCGGCCCCTAGCTCTCATCCCAGCTGCTCTTTTTAAACAATGTGTCTTAAACAATTCATCTAGAACAATTTAAAAACAAAAGAAGGTGCCTCCTGGTGCAGCACAGTTACAGTAGATGAAGTATACCTAAAAATCAAACAATGTACTCAGTAGGGCATATTTATCAAGCTCCGGAAACAGAAGTTATGAAGCAGCGGTCTAAAGACTGCTGCTCCATAACTTGTCCGCCTGTTCTGAGGCCGCGGACAGAAATCAACCCGGTCGAATACTATCGGTTTGATTGACACCCCCTGCTAGCTGCCGATTGGCCGCAAATCTGCAGGGGGCGGTATTGCACCAGCAGTTCACAAGAACAGCTGGTGCAATGATAAATGCCGAGAGCCTATGCTGTAGGCATTTATCGATGTGCAGCAGACATGATCCGCTATATCGAATCATGTCTGCTCGCACTATAATTAATAGGCCCCTATGAGTGTAATTGTGCTGCACCAGTAGGCACCTTCTTTTGTTTTTTATATCATTCCAAAATACTATTTGTATCCCCAAAAACATAAACAAAACAAAAAACCGTAGGGTAGCAGATTCGGAATGATGTATCCCGTGTTATAACAATCAACAGAATCAAAGAATATATAAGATGATGTCACTACTAGTGGTGTTCTGCTTAAATAAATTATTTTAAATGAATGGGGAAAAAATAAGTCTCAACGTTGAGTTAATAGTTATTCCAGCAGATTGCTGCAAAACATCTTGCAAACTGAAAAAAAAGTATCCTGATTTGCCTTATTATGCTATTCATAGGTGCACACACACAAATGTTTATTGTTATACTTACTGATTTCTTTTACACACTCTAACTAATGTATTCTTTATCTCTGGCATTCTGTCAGCAAGAAAACCACAACAAAGCAGCCATCATCAACTTATTCAAAGACCATCCCATACACCTTATCAGGGGACCAGAACATGAATAACCCAAACTAAAGCAACACAATGAAAAGGCTATCACCTAGATTTAGAGTTCTGCATTAGCCGTCCAAACCAGCGTTAGGGGGTCCTAACGCTGGTTTTGGCCGCCCGCTGGTATTTAGAGTCAGTCAGGAAAGGGTCTAACGCTCACTTTCCAGCCGCGACTTTTCCATACCACAGATCCCCTTACGTCAATTGCGTATCCTATCTTTTCAATGGGATCTTTTTATCACCGGTATTTAGAGTCTTGGCTGAAGTGAGCGTTAGAAATCTAACGACAAAACTCCAGCCGCAGAAAAAAGCCAGGAGTTAAGAGCTTTCTGGGCTAACGCCGGTTAATAAAGCTCTTAACTACTGTGCTCTAAAGTACACTAACACCCATAAACTACCTATGTACCCCTAAACCGAGGTCCCCCCACATCGCCACCACTCTATTAAATTTTTTTAACCCTTAATCTGCCAACCGCACACCGCCGCAACCTACATTATCCCTATGTACCCCTAATCTGCTGCCCCTAACATCGCTGACCCCTACATAATATTTATTATCCCCTAATCTGCCCCCCCAATGTCGCCGCTACCTACCTACAATTATTACCCCTAATCTGCCGACCGGACCTCACCGCTACTATAATAAATGTATTAACCCCTAATCCGCCTCACTCCCGCCTCGCAAACGCTATAATTAATAGTATTAACCCCTAATCTGCCATCCCTAACATCGGCGACCCCTAACTTCAAGTATTGACCCCTAATCTGCCGACCGGACCTCAATGCTACTCTAATAAATGTATTAACCCCTAAAGCTAAGTCTAACCCTAACACTGCCCTAAGTTAAATATAATTTTATTCTAACAAAATAAAATAATTCTTATTAAATAAATTATTCCTATTTAAAGCTAAATACTTACCTGTAAAATAAACCCTAATATAGCTACAATATAAATAATAATTATATTGTAGCTATTTTAGGATTAATATTTATTTTACAGGCAACTTTGTATTTATTTTAACTAGGTACAATAGCTATTAAATAGTTAAGAACTATTTAATAGCTACATAGTTAAAATAATTACAAAATTACCTGTAAAATAAATCCTAACCTAAGTTACAATTAAACCTAACACTACACTATCAATAAATTAATTAAATAAACTACCTACGATTATCTACAATTAAATCAACTAAACTAAACTACAAAAAACCATACACTTTATAAGTGATATGGAAGATAGAGCAAGACATAATAGCATAAGAATAATTGGGCTACCAGAAAACCCTGACTTAGAAGATTTAATTCAAATTACCTCTGTACTATTGCCACAAACATTAGGGTTTTACCCACAACTACTTCCACTTGAGGTTGAAAGAGCCCATAGAGTAGGCCCCAGAAGAACCCTTCCTGATGGAACAATGAGAAATAGGATGTGCCTGGTAAAGTATTTGAAATTTCAAGATAAAGTGGAACTACTACGTTTATTAAAAAAAAAAACCTGAAACTTGTATGCTAGGAATGTATAAAATACTCCTTTTTCAAGATTTTTCTAGTGAAACATCGGCAAAAAGAAAATTAATGGCTCCTTTCTGTACTCAGTTTATAAATAAAGGTCTGAAAGCTTGGTTGATTTATCCAGCTAAAATTGCTCTTGAGGATAAGGGTAATAAATATTTATTTAACAATGTGAAAGAGGTAAAAGAATATATCGGGGGGTAGTTATCAACGTGTCAACTTTCCTGCCTTCGCCGGTTCAATACGCCAGCCTAAGCTTGCCTACCATCGCCGCCGCGGACCTGAAAAAATTCGCTTAAGTTATCAATAAATCTGTCAAAAAGCTGCGCACCAAGTACGGGGCGATGAGAAGCGGACTGTAAGAGTTATCACTCATCCGATCTCGCTGCTCTTCGGCTTTTTGACAGCTTTATTGCTAGCCTATCACTAAGCACCCACACTAACTACACTGTTCTACCCCCTATACTGGCGCCCCCGGAGCCCCCCACAACTCAATAAAGTTAGTAACCCCTAAACCGCCACTCCTAGACCCCATCGCAACTCTTATAAATGTATTAACCCCTAAACCGCCGCAACCTACATTATACCTTGTAACCCCTATCCTGCCCCCATATACTGCCGCCCACTATAATAAAGTTATTAACCCCTATCCTGCTGATCCCGCACCTTGCCGCAACTAAATAAATAGTTTAACCCCTAATCTGCCCCCCTACACTGTCGCCACCTATAATACATTTATTAACCCCTATCCTGCCCCCACTACAGCGCCGCCACTGTAATAAATTTATTAACCCCTAAACCTAAGTCTAACACTAACCCTAACAACCCCCCAAACTTAAATATTAATTAAATAAATCTAAATAATATTTATCTTATTAAATAAATTAATCCTATTTAAAACTAAATACTTACCTTTAAAATAAACCCTAATATAGCTACAATATAAATAATAATTATATTGTAGCTATTTTAGGATTTATTTTTATTTTACAGGTAACTTTCAATTTATTTTAACTAGGTACAATAGCTATTAAATAGTTATTAACTATTTAATAGCTAGCTATCTAAAATAAAGAGAAATTTACCTGTAAAATAAAAACTTACCTAAGTTACCATTACACCTAACACTACACTATCATTAAATAAATTATTCCTATTTAAAACTAAATACGTACCTGTAAAATAAACTCTAAGATAGCTACAATGTAATTAATAATTACATTGTAGCTATTTTAGGATTTATATTTATTTTACAGGTAACTTTGTATTTATTTTAGCTAGTTAGAATAGTTATCAAATAGTTATTAACTATTTAATAACTACCTAGCTAAAAGAAATACAAAATTACCAGTAAAATAAATCCTAACCTAAGTTACAATTAAACCTAACACTACACTATCATTAAATTAATTAAATAAATTAACTACAAATAACTACAATTAAATACAATTACATAAACTAACTAAAGTACAAAAAATTAAAAAAAGCTAAGTTACAAAAAATAAAAAAAATAAGTTACAAATATTTAAAAAATATTACAACAATTTTAAGCTAATTACACCTAATCTAAGCCCCCTAATAAAATAACAAAGCCCCCCAAAATAAAAAAATTCCCTACCCTATTCTACATTAAAAAAGTTCAAAGCTCTTTTACCTTACCAGCCCTTAAAAGGGCCTTTTGTGGGGCATGCCCCAAAGAAAACTGCTCTTTTGCCTGTAAAAGAAAATACAACCCCCCAACATTAAAACCCACCACCCACATACCCCTAATCTATCCCAAACCCCCCTTAAAGTAACCTAACACTAATCCCCTGAAGATCATCCTACCTTGAGTCATCTTCACTCAGCCGAGCCACCGATGGAACTGAAGAGGAGATCCGGAGCGGCAGAAGTGATCCTCCAAGGGGCGCTGAAGAAGTCTTCCATCCGATGAAGTGATCCTCCAGGCGGCGCTGAAGAAGTCTTCCATCCGGGCGATGTCATCTTCCAAGCGGCGCAGAAGAAGTCTTCTATCAGGGCGATGTCATCTTCCAAGAGGGGTCTTCAATCTTCTTTCTTCAGGATCCATCTTCATCCCACCGACGCGGAAGATCCTGCTTTCCAGACGTACTACCGACGAATGAAGGCTCCTTTAAGGGACGTCATCCAAGATGGCATCCCTTCAATTCTGATTAGCTGATAGGATTCTATCAGCCAATCGGAATTAAGGTAGGAAAAATCTGATTGGCTGATCCAATCAGCCAATCAGATTGAGCTCGGAATCTATTGACTGTTCCCTTAAAGGAGCCTTCATTTGTCAGTAGTCCGTCGGGAAAAAAGGATGTTCCGCATCGGCGGGATGAAGATGGATCCTGAAGAAAGAAGATTGAAGACCCCGCTTGGAAGATGACATCGCCCGGATAGAAGACTTCTTCAGCGCCGCTTGGAAGATGACATCGCCCGGATGGAAGACTTCTTCAGCGCCGCCTGGAGGATCACTTCATCGGATGGAAGACTTCTTCAGCGCCCCTTGGAGGATCACTTCTGCCGCTCTGGATCTCCTCTTCAGTTGCATCGGTGGCTCGGCTGAGTGAAGACGACTCAAGGTAGGATGATCTTCAGGGGATTAGTGTTAGGTTATTTTAAGGGGGGTTTGGGTTAGATTAGGGGTATGTGGGTGGTAAGTTTTAATGTTGGGGGGGTTGTATTTTTCTTTTACAGGCAAAAGAGCAGTTTTCTTTGGGGCATGCCCCACAAAAGGCCCTTTTAAGGGCTGGTAAGGTAAAAGAGCTTTGAACTTTTTTAATGTAGAATAGGGTAGGGAATTTTTTTTATTTTGGGGGGCTTTGTTATTTTATTAGGGGGCTTAGATTAGGTGTAATTAGCTTAAAATTGTTGTAATAATTTTGAAATGTTTGTAACTTATTTTTTTTATTTTTTGTAACAGCTTTTTTTATTTTTTGTACTTTAGTTAGTTTATGTAATTGTATTTAATTGTAGTTATTTGTAGTTAATTTATTTAATTAATTTAATGATAGTGTAGTGTTAGGTTTAATTGTAACTTAGGTTAGGATTTATTTTACAGGTAATTTTGTATTTCTTTTAGCTAGGTAGTTATTAAATAGTTAATAACTATTTAATAACTATTCTAACTAGCTAAAATAAATACAAAGTTACCTGTAAAATAAATATAAATCCTAAAATAGCTACAATGTAATTATTAATTACATTGTAGCTATCTTAGGGTTTATTTTACAGGTAAGTATTTAGTTTTAAATAGGAATAATTTATTTAATGATAGTGTAGTGTTAGGTGTAATTGTAACTTAGGTTAGTTTTTATTTTACAGGTAAATTTCTCTTTATTTTAGCTAGCTATTAAATAGTTAATAACTATTTAATAGCTATTGTACCTAGTTAAAATAAATTGAAAGTTACCTGTAAAATAAAAATAAATCCTAAAATAGCTACAATATAATTATTATTTATATTGTAGCTATATTAGGGTTTATTTTAAAGGTAAGTATTTAGTTTTAAATAGGATTAATTTATTTAATAAGAGAAATATTATTTTGATTTATTTAATTAATATTTAAGTTGGGGGGGTGTAACGGTTAATGTTAGACTTAGATTTAGGGGTTAATAAATTTATTACAGTGGCGGCGGTGTAGTGGGGGGCAAGATAGGGGTTAATAAATGTATTATAGGTGGCGACGGTGTAGGGGGGGCAGATTAGGGGTTAATAAATTTAATATAGGTTGCGGCAGGGTCCGGGAGCGGCGGTTTAGGGGTTAAACTATTTATTTAGTTGCGGCGAGGTGTGGGATCAGCAGGATAGGGGTTAATAACTTTATTATAGAGGGCGGCAGTATAGGGGGGGCAGGATAGGGATTACTAGGTATAATGTAGGTTGCGGCGGTGTCCGGGAGCGGCGGTTTAGGGGTTAATACATTTATAAAAGTTGCGGCAGGGTCTAGGAACGACAGTTTAGGGGTTAATACATTTATTATAGTTGCGGCGGGGTCAGGGAGCGGCGGTTTAGGGGTTAATATGTATAGAGTAACTTGCGGTGGGCTCCGGGAGCGGCGGTTTAGGGGGTAATAACTATATTTAGTTGTGGCGGTGTAGGGGTGGACAGCTTAGGGGTGTTTGGACTCGGGGTACATGTTAGGGTGTTAGTTGTAGACAGCTCCCATAGAAATCAATGGGATGTCTGGCGGCAGCGAACTTGTACTTTCGCTATGGTCAGACTCCCATTGATTCCTATGGGATCCACCGCCTCCAGGGCGGCGGATTGAAAACCAGGTACGCTGGGCCGGAAAAGTGCCGAGCGTACCTGCTAGTTTTTTGATAACTAGCAAAAGTAGTCAGATTTTTCCGCACTTGTGTGCAGAACATCTGTAGTGACGTAAGAATCGATGTGTGTCGGACTGAGTCCGGCGCATCGAAGCTTACGTCACAAAATTCTACTTTTGCCGGTCTCTAGCCTTTGATAACTAAGGCGAATCAGCCTCGCCACAAATACACTGCGGAATTCCAGCGTATTTGAGGTTGACGGCTTGATAACTACCCCCCATTGAATCAAAAGATAGCCTACAAGTTTAATATTTATATCAGGGCTTTTTACATCTAATAATTTGAACTAGGGTCTTGGGGCAACCTAATGGATTGGCCTTTCAGGAGTAAATGTCTGGCATTTTCCAGTCGTTGCATGAGATTTCAGCGTTATACTTATTTTAAATGTGTTTTTTTCCCCCTTTCTGTTTCTCCCACCATCTCGCATAACCTAATATCAATATATTAACAATAGTGATATGAATAAACTTACCATACTATCTTGGAATGTTGGAGGAATTTCCTCCCCGGCTAAGCATAAACTCATTATTAGACATCTGATTTGAAAAAGCAGTACTGTAAGCTTTAGAGCCGGACCATTTTTTGTTCAGCACCTGGGTAGCACTTGCTGATTTGTGGCTAAATGTAGCAACCCAATCAGCAAGCTCTACCAAGGTGCTGAACTAAAAATGGGCCGGCTCCTAACCTTTCATTGCTGCTTTTTCAAATGAAGATAACATGAGAACAAAGAAAAATTGATAATAGGAGTAAATTAGACAGTTGCTTAAAATTGCATGCTCTATCTGAATCATGAAAGAAAAAATGTGGGTTTAGTATTCCTTTAATAAATATTTAAATAAACTTAATTCGTGGATGTCTAGGTTTAATGCGGGTGGAAAAAAAACCTGGATCTCTTTGGATAGAATGATGTTAAAAAAGGAGATAGCGGGATTATCTTTACCCAATTTTAAATTGTATAATTGGGCAGCCATGATTAACATAGCTTAAGACTGGATTACAGAGTCCAATATATTTTCTTCTTATGATATTGAAAGTTTCTTTTGCAACCCATTCTCATTAAAAGCAATTTTACATTGTCCTAATAAAATATTACCTGCTAATATACATTGTTTGATTACATTTAAGAATATAATCTTGGCTTGGCAGAAATGCTGTATCCTTCTGGAAATAGATCCAAGTTTTTCAGATCTTCTTCCGATTATAGGGAACCCACAATTCACACCAGGTATTTATAATAAAGCCTTTATATCTTGGAAGGAAAATAATATTATCAATGTATCACACATTCTGTCAGAGGATGGTCAGATGCTTCCTTTTCAAAATTTAGTCAGACAATATGGTATCTCTAATAAGACTTTTTTGCTTACCTACAATTGTGTCATTTTGTAAATAGTTTGAGCTGTTCTGCTCCTTTGTCTGTAGCATGGTCTGATATTGAGTTACGTTGTACGAAATTTATGTTGGGTGATGCCTTCATTTCATTAATTTACGATATCATGTTGGCTAAGCAGGGTGCCCTTACTATGGATAAAATAATGAATAGATGGATATATATTTTTTCAGATATTGACATGGATAAAATTAAAGCTAGTTTTTTGGCCCTTAATTATTGTACAATATCCCCGTCTTGGAGAGAGTCCCATTTCAAATTGTTCAATAATTATTATATCTCTCTGTACAGAATGCATAGTTGCCAACTGTCCCGTTTTTGCCGGGACAGTCCCGGAATTTGGGACCCAGTCCCGGCCATTTAAATGTACCGGCAAAAATGAGGGCAACCCGACCACAGCAGGGCTTCCGTTAAAGTTTTTTTAATCTTTTACTGCGCAGTGCTGCCGTTGAGCGCGTGGGCGTCTGACTCAGTGAAACTAATGTCACTCTCAGCTCCTCCCTGCTAGTCCCCGGGTGCCACTGCGGTGTTCTGTTGGGGAGACGTGCCAGTGTCAGTGAGTGTGGAGGTGAGTGGTCTATGGACCGGACTCTATGTGTCCCTCAGGAGATCTGGCAGTGCACAAGAAGGCAGCTTCACTAACTTTGCCCACAGAAGAGACACAGACAAATTAGCAAGTAGAGCCAGGTGGTTGGTACTTTTCTGCGCTTCTTATAGTAGAGTCTAGACACTTAGCATCATCATGATGGAGATCTCATCGAGCACAACTGCTCCAAACATGGCTTCTTGATTTAATGGTCAGACAGTTTGTATTAGCCTCAGAGATTGATGTTTTTCTTCTCCCTAACCACCACT